>NC_137077.1:31598309-31706895 GCF_951640355.1 Cnephaeus nilssonii
AACCAGCAGTCCGACATCCCTCTTGAAATCTGGGATGCTGCATGCACCAGTGACCATACTTTTCATACAGGTGAAAGGCATCTTGCTGTTGTATGGGCAACTACATTTTTTTTTGGTCCTGATTATAAAAAGTAGTACATACTATGATCCTTCTGAGGCAGTAGTACCATTTCTCCATCTTCTGGGTGGAAAAACTGAAGCAGAGAGAGGTTAAGTAATTGGCTTTGTCACACAGTTATAAGTGTCAGAAATCAGGGCTGACCACAAAATGTGCAAGCCAGAGTCCATGCATGTCATCGCTGCATCATCCTGTTTTTCTTTTCATTGTTGGAGTAGCCTTGCTACTTTAATTTTTAAATCTAAGAGACTGTTCCCAATATATAGGGTAGGGTTCCTAGGCCCGGCGGCTGGCAATCAGGGCCATCTGTGAGGTGACAGGCAGATAGGGCGATCGCCCCCCACCCCCCTTCCGCTGACACCTGCCTGGGCTGGCGGCCTGGCACCACCCGCTGGCCGGCCCCGCCCCTGGTTGCCGCCGCTGGTCGCCTCCTCTTGGGGGGCAGATACTCAATGCAGATGCTCCAAAGTCTTTCTTTATAAGGCGACTCTCTGTTTCCTCAAATGTGTGTGACTACATGTATTACTTAGATTCCTGACAACAAAACCTGATTCCTATGAGGATATTTGGTTCTCTGTTCAAATGAACAAAATCCGGCTTTGTAAATAGTAGTACAATCGTATTTTATATCATGCATTACTATGTCGATTGTCATTTACACACAAATAAAAAAACAACATCTATAATAATAAAAGCGTAATATGCTAATTAGACTGGGTGTCCTTCTGGATGACTTTCCAGATGCAGACGGCCAAGGCAGCTGGGGCTCCCGGGGCTGCCAGGGCTAGGCTGCGAGGGCCCTGCGAAGTCCAGGCGAGGCTGCGAGGGCCTGCGGATTCTGGCAGAGGCTGAGAGGGGCTGCGAGGGGCTGCGAGGGGCTGCGAGGGGCAGCCAAGGCAGCTAGGGCTACACGGGCTGTCCAGCGCTGCCAGGGCCGGCCAGGGTTGCGAGGGCTGAGCCCCTTAAATGAATTTCGTGCATCGGGCCTCTAGTAAAATATAATGGTCAATATGGAATATAATGTATTTTTCAATTATATTTCTCAGAAGCCTATGATTAGAAATTTAATAAAATTATTGATTTTTGATTTATGATGATTTTGATCAATGCTTATAATTGATTAGTGATTTTTCTTATGCATTATAAATCTCAGTTCAACAATAGTTATTTAAAATATTTCACCTCAAAAAATTATCACTTTGTGGGGAGGGCTGTTATGGGACTAACTGCCTAATAGGTACAGGATTTCTTTTTGAAGTGATAAAAGTGTTCTGGAATTTGTAGTGAAGATTACAAAACATTGTGAACATACTAAAAGACACTGAATTGTACACTTTTAAAAGGGTGAAATTTATGTCATGTGAGCTATCTGTCCATTAAAAAGTATATAACAGAAGCAAAATAAAATAAAAAAAAGACTAAGACCACCTTAAAAAATATAACTTCCCCACTGCCTGAAGTAGGATTGAGTGTGCTTTAAAATAGTTATATCTCACATTAGAAAACTGTTTTATATTTTTTATACGTAAAACCCTTGCACATACATTAATTTATATATACTTCATCCAACTCTTGGAGATCAGCAGGTCAAGGGTTGTCATTTCCAATTTTATTAATGATTACTGAGGAAAAGTGATAGAAAAGCAAATTATTTGTAGACTTGCACAAGATCACACACATAGCTAGCCAAAACAAATCTAGATCTTAAATGCTTTGATTAATCTTAAACGTTATAAAACAAAACTATAATTGTCTCAAATAAAAATACTGATTTACATAAGGAGTAAAAAAACAACATTGTGACAAGATTAATTCCTGTATATTTTTCTCAACATAAAAAAGATCACATTTAAATTATCTTTCAAAGATAAATTCTGTTATGTTTTAAGAGATTTTATAGCAATGGTATCATTTTCCCCTTTATATTACATTATATTCCTTTATGTTTTTGTAAAAAAAATGTTTTTAAAATTTTCAATGTGTACTCATATTATTTTAATAATCTAAAAATTGATTGGAAAAATAATAGAACATCATAATGCCTGCCATATAATAAAAAGGATATTTAACATGGGCATTGCCACCCTGTTCCAATTGCTTGATAGACCAAATCCTTAAGATTTTAAATTATCTTTATTGCCTGTTTTGATAGAAAATAGAATAAAACTTATATTTGATTAAAGAATGATTGAAAAGAAAATGTAAAATTTTCATATATTATTAATATTTACTTCAGAGTTTCCTGAAATCCTTACCAATTACTTTGACCTTTATACGTTTTATTTCTTGCTGAAATATCCTACAGCACTAGTATTTATTCTATGCAAATGAGCATTGGATTATGAAAACATTTTAATATTTTTTATTTCTTACTTTTTTAGTTTACAATTCCTCATGGATTTATGACTCTTTCTGGACAAGAGACATTTTATTCTTTAACCCGTTCCACAGTTGGGGACTAGGAGGTGTAGCTAAAAACTTCATCTTAGATACAGGAACTCCTTTTTCTGAAGACCAAGCTTAACTAAGTAACATTGCCCTTATGAAGACTATTACAACTCTCCAAGCACCTTAGTCAGTTTGGCTCAGTAGCTAGAGTGTTGGCCTGAGGAGCAAAGGGTCCCAGGTTTGATTCCGGTCAAGGGCATGTACCTTGGTTGCAGGCTCCTCTCTGGCCTGGGCCCTGGTCAGGGCGCATGCAGGAGGCAAGCAATCCATCGATATTTCTCTCTGTCTTTCCCCTCTGTCTTCCACTCTCTCTCAAAGATCAATGGAAAATACCCTCGGGTGAGGATTAACAACAAAAACTCTCCAAGCAAAATATATTAATTTATCTTTTGAGTGCCCACTTTCTGCTAGGTACTGTTACAGTCTGTAGAAATACTGCAGTGAATAAGACAGACAAGCACTATGGAAATATAGACAACTACTATGGAAAAAATTAGAGTGAGGGCAGAGAAAAAAGAATGCTAGAATGACAGTTACCAGTTTAAATATGGAGTCAATGATATGGTGACATAAAGAGCTGGAAGAAATGGGACAATAAACCTCTCAGTTATCTCGGGAAAAGTGTTCCGAGTGATTGGAAGAGAGATGCTAAAATCCTAAGGTAAGAGTGCATATACTGTGGTCAACATTGTTTCTTCTGTCTGTGTTCCATGTAATTATCCCATTAGGTTAAAATTATTTGTGTCTGTCTTCATGGCCAAGCTGCCTTAAGGGCAGGACACAGCGAACTCATTTTGGTATCTGCAATACCCAGATTAATGCCCATTTAAAGAGCTATTTACTATTAGAAAAGTCTACTCCTGTTTTAAGCTTATTTTCTTCTTAAAATAGTAATTAGTTTATTAAAACATTCCCTTTTTAATCACAGGTCTTTTTGCACTTTCATTCATGATTCAATATTTTTCCTCAAAAAATATCCTGATGCCATTTTTTATCACCCAATCCTTACCTCCCTCAGACCCTAGTTTTAGTGTCAATTATGCTAACATAGGTGTTGTGCACTTTGTTATTTCTCAAAAGATGCGAGAAATGAGAACACGGATGTGTCCTTATGGAAATACACTCAGAAATGTAGTTAGGTTTTACTTATGATAAAATTGCAAATAAAAAAGTTTAGAAAATAAGTTCAAATGTGAGACATTGTGTGCCATTAAATACACTTCAACTATTGGCTATTTCAGTTATCAATAATATAAAACAATGTGACTTAATGGTATGGAAACAGCTAAAGAAGGAAGGAAGGAAGGAAGGAAGGAAGGAAGGAAGGAAGGAAGGAAGGAAGGAAGGAAGGAAGGAAGGAAGGAAGGAAGGAAGGAAGGAAGGAAGGGAGGGAGAAAAGTCAAGTAGTTATACCCTTAAACTCTGAACATTACTCTCCTTTTGTTTAAGAAAGTATCTCTGATTAAACCACTTGTATTTCTTTTGTTTAAACTTTTCCCAGTGCCTAATTTCAGTTTTTTAGCTAGCAGGTGCTAGATTGGTGTGAATGGCTAGTGTATGGGGATTTGTTTGCTTGTAGCATGCAGAGTATACTAAGTCAGGCGGGAATGAACCTATTGTATATGTGGGAAGAAGCCTTAAGGCAACATGCCTGCAAACAAAAATGAATATTCAACATCTCCTCCAAATGCAACCATAAGAAGGACATGTTAATGTCTAGTCTCATTCCAGAGGATGTAAAGAATCCATGCTCTTTGAGTAATAATAGATGCTGCCTCACAGTCAATGTTGGAACCTGGTATTCAGATGCTTGTCTAACTCTACAGTAGATGAGGACACTAACAACAAGCCACTCACTAGAACATTTGTCACTGAAAATAAAACGTGTGAAAGTACCAGAAAGGGCATGATAGATGTTTCTTAAGCTAAAAAATGTGAAATATTTTTGTAATTGGACAATCCATTGAACACATTATATAAAAATTATATAAAAATTATATAAAAAAATTTAAATCGTTAGTCAAGAAGGATTAATACATAACACATGATGGTAAATCTATTCAATAATAAGGAATTGTACATTACTTGCCACAATCTATGTAAGTACAGCCAATTTTATTACTTAGTGAATTTACTTGATACTTTCTAGCAAGAAGCACTGTAACTTGCCTACACATAATGACATTATTTAAATATAGATGAATTATGCAATACCATGGATATTTACTATTTCCTTGATTTAAAAAAAATTATTTTAGTCATCAAAATTGTGACAATTCTGGTTTTATATGGCTGCTTTATTAAACACAGGGAGAACATAGATTATATAAATTCTTTCCATCTTCCTGTTCTTTCTCAAAAGTAACTGATAAACGATTGTTAATGTTAATACCCATTTTCCCTAAGCTTCTCTCATGATGCACGTTTTTTGTTTTTTCATGATGACCTCTGCACAATTCTACTTTCACTCATCCAAATTCACAAAAACCCTCCACCCCCATTTACAGGTACGAAAAGTGAGTCATGCCTAAAGTAAAAGAACTACAATTCAAATCTAGGCAACCTGGCTACAAAGCAGGCGTTTAACCACTGTGCTTTAAAGACACCTAAATAAAGAATATAGTGTTTTTAAATAAATCTTACCATATCAAAATAAATTATAACTTGCATGAAAAGAATTTCAATGACCAAAACTTTGAGTAACAAAGTTTCAAAATAACGATTTTAACACATTTTTTTTAAAGTGTAATGGAGAGAGTATTAAATATTAGCTATCCTAGAAATCCCTGCTACTACAATACAAGTAGATCCTGGCACATAATAACCAACATATTTTTTGATGCAGAGTCTCCAAGGAAGTTCAACATGGGAGAAAGTTTGGACCAGTAAATTGAAACTAGATAGGGCAAATGAAGGTGCTCTTGGTGGCAAGTGTAGTTAAGAGCACCTAAAAAACAAGATGAAGACTTGGGTCCCTAAATAGTTAAACTTCAGACTCCTGCCTGAACTCAGGACAATCAAAGGGTAATATATTCTTAGTAAAATATGAGTTGTTTTTTGTTGTTGTTGTTTTTTTAAACACAATGCAATTAAAACAAGCATGCCAGAATGTTTCTATAACAACTTTGGGGGGAAAAGTACCACAAATAGAACAAAAAACACTGATGATGATGATGATGATGATGATGATGATGATGGTGATGATGATGATTCTTTGACAGATATTTATGGATGCCTACAATGTACCAGATATTTTCCAGATATTTGGAAAACTAGAGTAAGAAAAACAAACAAACAAACAAAAACATTAAAACCCCTGATTTCATGGGGGTTTACATGCTACTATTATAAAATACTAATGGGGATATATTTCCATTTTTCAACCACAGACCTTGTATCACTTGGGTCTGGGATTCAAACTTCCTATATGATCAGTGAAACCCAAAGGAACAAATTTAAAAGTAAGTGGTTTGTATTGCTTCCTGTAACCTGGCAGAATAATCCAGTCCTGTAGACCAGCAGCACCAATTTAGACACTGATTAATAAGTTCAACCAAATGTAAGCTCACAAAATTTGAGAAATGAAAATAACTGAAATTTAAAACTAATTGATGGCTAGACAGCAAATTCAACACAGGATAAGAGAGAAATATTTAACTGGGAAAGAAATTTAAAGAAATTAGTGAGATTTCAGTCCACAGAGAAAAGGTAATGGAAAATACGAAAGAACAGTTAAGTGTTATGAAGACTAGAATAAGATGGTCTAAAAATGTCTAGTTAAATTTTTAGGAGATAATAGAAAAAAAATAGAGGTAGACAATATTCTAAAAATTAGTAATTGAGAATTTTTCTAAACTTGAAAGGTTTAGGCCCACAGATGTAACAGACAATATATACAATCAGAATAAGAGAAAATATCACTTCATAATCTTCAATAAAACTGCAGAAAACAAAGGCACAGAGAAATCTTAAAAGCAGCCAGGTAGAAGTAATCGACTAAAGAATGATAATTAGTTTGACAAAATATATACACATACATATGTATATATATATATATATATATATGGTAGTACTAAAAATAAATGGAAATATGAAGGAAAAGATAAAAAGGAAATAACTGTGAACTTTAAAGTATTTCCTCACTTTGAAGAATAAATGCAAAATAAAACCTTTTTCTCCCCAGAAAGAGTCTACTACAAATTCCTTCACTAAAGGGATTTCTAAAGAATGTTTCCAAAAAAAGGAGAAAGAAAAAAAAGAAAAATAGAAGGATAGAGAGAAATGAAGAAAAGGAACCCTAAAAAGAATAGTGAGTGAAGAAATTGGTGAACATGTGGGTAAATGAAAAAACTTTGTTTAATGAAGATAATGCCCAATATTTGGATTAAAAACAAAACAAAACAAAACAAAAAAAACGGAGATAAATCTAAAACCAATAATATATAAAACAAGAAATAGTTATAGCTAAGAATTATAAGATCATTTTATAATTCAAGAGAAAAATTTTAATATTTGTCAAATTTCAAGTTTCTTAATCATAAGGAGATATGTTAAATTATCAAAGGTGACCATAAAAATGGAAATAAAGTAGATAATATAAAAACCAATAGAGAAAAAATGATATAAGAGAAAACTAAAAATTAATACATAAAAAATAAAAATGGAAAAAAATACCTACAAAATATGGCACAAATTGAAAGCATGAATAAAACAACAGACTTAAGTTTAATCACAATAAATGTAAGTAGACTGTGCTCATAAGTTACAAAACAGAGACCAACAGATATAATTTTACAAAAAATCTAGCTCTAATTTATAAGAAAGAGAGATACTTACAACATCATGGCATAGAAAGGATGGCAAAGAGTGGGAAAATATATCAAGCAAATATTATACCAAATAAAAAATATACAAAAAGCCTATATTACCTATTTTAGTCTCAGACAAATTAGGTTTTACCACATAAAAAGGATTATTCTCAGTACAAGTTTCCAGAAATAACAACAAAATTTTCAATTCATCGTAAGATTTAATCATTTTAAACTTAATGCATCTATTGCAAGAGTCTCATTTATATAGCAAATATTGAGAGAGCTGCAAGAGGAAATAAACAAACCCTCAATATCATGGGCCATATTAGCATAACTTTTTAAATTACTAACATCTCCAGTAGACAAAAAATTAGTAAGGTTATAGGCAGTTTGGCCTATACAATTAGAAAGCTTAATCTAATGAACATTTATAGAATTCTGCATCTGATAATTACAGAATACAAACACTTTTAAGACAAATAAAATATTTATAAAAATTGTCCACACACTAAGTCATAAAGCAAGACTCAACAATTTCAGAGATTTAGTACTGTGCAAAATTAGGATGAAAGCATTTGGTTTCAGATGAGTAGAAAAAATATTGATTTTTAATAATGGACTCCAAAAATAACAATTTCTCCTTTTCAGTGAGTGGTACTGTTTAACTTCAGGTTTATGAGGCATGTTTAAAAAAAAAGAGTGCAATATTTACCTGGGAATTAAGTTTATATTTTTAAGAAAAATATAATTTCATTACTGAAATATGATCTTTATTTTCTGAATGTGTTTACCATTGACAAGTGGGATCATTAAAATTGCTGTGTTTGTTCTAATTAATGTGTGGGTGGTTGGCAGGAATTAGAGGTTATTTAATATCATGTAGTGGTTAGCAACACAAAACCTGTACATTTTGAAGATTGCACTATTGGAGAAAATAATCAAGAAGATTAAATTTAAAGCCAATATGTTTGTGTTTTTTTAAGTCACCAAACATCACACATAAAGCATTTAAACTCTAAACATGTATGTTAAACTTTCTACAACAGTTTATTCTTTGAAAAGACAAAATAGACTAAAGTCATTTTAGATGTTTGAAAAAACATACATGGTATGTATAAAATGTTTTATAAAATTTGAAGAAAATTTTAGAAATGAAATTGATAAGGTACTGTCAGTAAATAAAGTGAAAGTTTATCTAATCTTTTATTTAAAAAATATATTTTATTGATTTTTTACAGAGATGAAGGGAGAGGGATAGAGATGATGAGACAGAAACATCGATCAGCTGCCTCCTGCACACCCCCTACTGGGGATGTGCCAGCAACCAAGTTACATGCCGTTGACTGGAATCGAACCTGGGACCCTTCAGTCCGCAGGCCGACGCTCTATCCACTGAGCCAAACCAGTTAGGGCTGATCTAATCTTTTAAAAGAAAATGTTATTTAACAAGTTGAGTATAGATTTTGATAAAACCAAAATCTTTAATATTTTTACCAAATCCCCATTTTAACTGACTTTCTGAGCTCAACACACTTTTCAAAAGAATAAAATCATGCATATTATGGGTAAAAACTATAATTGCATATTTTGATATTTATTAAAACCATAATTATACCTTGAAATAATTTATAAGGACTAATTTTAAATAATTATTGTGGTAGTTTTTACATAAATATATAAAGGAAGTAAATTCTCCAATGTGATATGCGAGTAGGTAGGAAAACTAAGCCCCAATTTTGGTGTAAATCGTGGAGAAATGCATATTTATAATTACTAAAGAGGGAGATGCATAGAAAAGAGTTTTCAGCCTTTCAGATATTCTGTCTTCTGTGTGATTGTCCTCTCTGCCAGTGGGATTATTCTTCATTAGATTTGTTGTATAATTTTAAAAATGAAATACACCAGAGTTATATAACTCTTGTAAAAATATTTGTTCACATCCTTGAATTAGCTTCATAACTGATCTAGAAAAATGCCAGTGCAACTATCACTTTCTTATTGGCTGGTTCATCTTTCAAGACTACTCTTTTTTATTTATTAGTCTTAGCACGATTAATATTGCTTAAGTAGATACTACTCCTAAAGTTCACATGTGGTTCTCCATACTGCACGTTTTTAGCAAGACCTGATCCTTATCAAAGGGAGACTTTAGTCTATAAATGGCAGAAAGCTGTAACAGTAGGAAAAAAAAACCAATGTTTTAGTGCATGCATTTATCAGCAATAGAAGCATAATAGTTCAGAATGAAAAGAAATAATAGTATTTCAATTTTATTAGCAACTGGTTTTTACTTGACATTTTGTATGTATTGGCTGACAGTTTTCTTATTAAATCTTTTTCTGCACTGACCTTAACACCCCATTGGTTTGTAAGTCCTTTTCACTACATAATTTTGAGTAGGGGAAAAATAAAACAATGAACTTTTCAAACAGGTGAACAGAGTTAAAAATATTGAAGTTAACAAGGGGTTAAGGAAGAGGGGTGGAAGAAAGGGTCAGGAGGAGATGTGAGAGAAATAAGTGCATGACAGAATACAAGGGTGCAGAAAGGGAAAAACATGAAGAAAGTGCATTTTTAACATCTTCCTAGTTTCAATATTATACTCTATGTATAATGAAGATATCCAGGTTCCTCTCTCTTAACTAAAAATGTGCTCTACTCTTAGTTCCATTTCTAAGCCACTATAGGTATTAAACAGCAATTTACATGTGATTTGCATTTTTTTTTGTACTTGTGGTTTTGGTAAGTCTTCCAAACCTAATGACTGTTCCTTTGGCCAGCAACATAAATGCTATAATCACACAATTATTGTGCTGGGAACAGTTTAATTCAGCATTTTGTTCTCAACCACAGAACAATTACTCAACAATTTCGGTTAACCAGACTAGCTAGCTGCCTGGAGAGAAAGAGGGATATTCACAAGATCTATTGTCTTACATAAAGGCAGCTACTAGATCAGCCGGAACTTTCTAGTATTGCTCTGCTCAGTGCTTCCTTTCAGGATCTTTAACATATCTATCCTAATGAAATTGATAAACCTCACGTTTTCCTTTAATAAGATCTGCCATTTGTTCAGTTCTTTTAATTACACATTTGCATATTTGTAAAAGAACATGAGATTTTGTGTGTGTCTGGAAATATAGGCCTATGGGTAAATGCACTTTAAAAACATTTAATGTAATGATAGTTAATACAAAGAACTGCAAATCAAAAGTTTAAGTTCAAAACTCTTTCTTCCAACTCCCCTGTAGTGCTTAAAGTGATGGTAAAGGCTTCTGAACTGTGGGTGATCTCATCTATCATCTAAATTACATGACTTCCTAACAGTGCAACTGGCCTAAGGTCAATCTTCATTCTACATAGTTAATTTTTTTTAAAAAAAGAGCTGAAGGTGATTCACATAATTGTGGCTGTTAAAGTTCGCTTTGTATTGTTATTTTGTAGAATATTAATTTTAATTTATCAAAACAAAAAGTAGGGGTGTCAAAGCATATCACTATAAAAACACATTTGGAGATACAGAATTACATAATTTATGCACCTGTGTAAAAATGCATTTATATTGAAATTTTCATCTCCCTCAACTATTTCTCATAAGCACAAACAATTAGTAGACTAACCCTGTATCATACTTCAGAGGTCTTGGAAGCTACTGAGAAACAAAGCAGGCAATGGTGAACTGGGACAGTAAGTAGTTAAGGGTGGTAGGAGATGAAAATAGGTGATCCTAAAAGAAAGAAGTCTTCCTTTCTCTCCCAGAGTTTTTTTCTAGTCTCTTTATTTTCATTTTCTCTGTTTTTTTCTTATTCTTAAACTCTTACTTTATAAGGTATACAGGGAAAAGGGTAGAGAAATTATAATTTCATTGTTAGAAACATCCTAATTTATGATAAAGATGCCTCTAAATCTGAGAAGATCTCAGACAGACATAAAGATAAGTCCTTTATCAAGAAGCAAAGAAAACAGGATTTGAGAATTTGGCAACTTAAAGTTTTAATTGTACCTGTCTATATATTTTACTGAGCAAGTGACAATCATATAGTAAAATATATTGACAAGGGGTTCTTTAGGATTATGTCACTCACCCCCTGAATTATGTTAGTCTACCTTAAATGCACTGGTTTCAAATATTTTTTTTTCAAGGTACAAAAATCTTTTCCCCCAGAAATATCTAATGTAGAACCCTAATGATGAAAGTTTGGCATGGAGACTGAGGCTCACCCATACCCACCAGGATTCCTCTGCTTCTTAATACCATGATCCCATCCCAGGCACCCCCTGGAGGAACTCCATGGACCCCACGAGATTCTGTCACAATATGAAAATCAGTGATTTAAAACTTTCCTGTGTTATTACTTCTCAGTACCAAAATCTAATGCTATAGATGAAATAGTACACAATATTGCATCTAATTAACAGAATCACATGCTCAATTACTATAAAGTCATATAGATGTTAACTTGGAATAATACACAACTTAGAGTCTTTATATCTTCTAAATAAAAATCAAGAACAATATCTTCTACACAATAGTCACAGAATTAAATTTCTTCTAGGAATAAAATCCATTTACAATATAATATATGCCTGCTTTAATTTCTAATTTTTTAATCCAGGTATTGAAATGACCTATAATAGAGAGCAAACATTTGTAGAACTGAGTATAGTCTATAAAAAGAGAATGCCAAAATAGAATCAAGTTCTTCTGAATGAAAATAACTCAATTTAGTGCACAATTTATGCCTAAAAATGAGCCAGATATTAAATTCAGAATGAAAAAAAAAAGTCTATATCCTTGCCATTTCCTGGTTAATTTGGATAAGGACCAATTTTCTGATATTATGACCATCCTGAAGCCCCAGTAAGTGTTTTATTTATTTATTTTTGTATTGCATAAAAATACCAGCTTAAGAAGGGAAAATGTGAAATGGATGACATATTTTAGAACAGCTTCTCCCAGAATACAAAAATATTCCCCCACTCAAAACTGAAACAAATAGTAGAACTACCAGGCAATGCCAATTGGCGACTCTCTAATGCCATTCAAACTTCACAAATACTGGGCTCTCAAACTGATTTTAATTATTCAAAAGAAAACTAGGAAATGGTTCAAGTATCAATTGCTTTCACAGAAATACAAATTCTCTTTTAAGAGAAGCATATGACATATCTTTTCTGTATCCTGTAACATTGCATTAATTACCTGGCTAGTTGTTTCTATGAATAGGGCAGTAGCAAAATGGGGAGTCCCCTTCTGTCATCCTCAAGGTGGCATTATGCCAATCAAAAGTTATTTTTTATTGATATAGAATAGGAAAAATATGAAAAGAGGTACATTACTATTGAAAATTGTAACAGTAAATAAAAGATAGTTCACTATATCCAGGTGTTTTTCCATCAAAACAAATTCCACAGACATTTAAAAAATAATTTCTATTGACAGGCAGTCTGTGTGAAAAAGAGGGCCCTGGGATGAGTTTAGTGTCATTACCCAGGACCCATTGTCAACTCAGTTTGTTACTGGAGATTTACTTTACTGTTTGATTTTGGGCATGTGCAAAGATGACTTACTGAGGTTCAATGAAACAGCATTATGACATTTCATATATATATATATATATATATATATATATATATATACACACACACATACATACACACACACACAGTATATATATATATATATATATATATATATATATATATATATATATATAATACTAATGCCACTTAACCTCAAAAAAAAGTGTCTAGGCCTACATGTGCAGTTATTAAGGAACAATGGTAGGTTTTCAAGGTAGAATTTTGTGAACCTAATGTAAAATAACTTAGGATCAAAATTATTGGGGCTTCTGAAATGCATGCCCACATCCAACAACATATCCCTTTTTTCCACTGAGCATAGAAGAAAAATGACAGTATTACTTTTCAAGAGTACTTTTTTGGATGAGTTGATTTTAAAAGAAAATAACTTTTTCATTGACTTCACCCAACTGAACTTCCCACAAGGAATTCATCGAATTTTAAATATATCTAAATTCTTAAATAACAAATGAGAGACTGCATATTTAGAGTCTATTTTTCACATGACTCATTCATTCACGGAAGCCATGGGATTTGTAGCTGGCTTATGGAAGCACTCTAAATTAGTAGTCACACAATAGAGAGCTTATAAGATTGCAATGGTCCATATCCAGTAAAACTGCCTAAACACCCAGAATAATAGGCTCAGTCTCCAATAATTCAGAAAGAACCACTTATAGCTGCAGACCACATATGACCATCTCTACAATGGCTAAAAATGAAGCACTGGGGACTATTTCCTCTGAATCAGTGTTACTGGGTAGAGTCGGTTCACATTTTTTTTTCATCTCAACAAAAAAAGTATTGTTCTGTGCTACAGTCAGCCTGCTACTGATCACCTTTCACATTTTAGCCTCTGCCCTAGAATACTCTAGACAATAGTATTGGTTCCATCTGTGCTTTCCATTAAATCCTGATAATCCTTCAAGAACAGCTGGACCTCTGGGTCCCCCACACACAAAATCTTTCTGTAGACCTGTTTGGTTACAATTATGCGGATGCTATACTTAAATATGCTTTCAAATGCCTTTTACACGGTCCTTTGGGGCTGTGAAGTAGAATAGATTGACATCACCAGTTCAATAATACAGTGATATAGTTCTCATCTCAATTATAACATGATATTTAGTCACCTCTAATACTGAGCTGCACTTAGAAAATTATTTTTAGACATAAGACAACATTAATGACCAGCTTCCAACTTTAATGTGTCATTAAATAATCTGGAAGTAAATTCTCCAGTTCATCAAATGATTTTGATATACTCTCAGTATTGGAAACATTGCATATCTTACATTTTACTTATGCAATTTTTCTGAGCAACATAGTGACTTGTTCGAGTGTAAACTAATTTGATCAGATTCACATGACTACATAATAATAATAAAAACAATTAAATAACAAACTGTGAGTGGCTATAAAGTTACATGCATGGTCTAAACAGTCTATGTTACTAGTGATTTCTTAGGTCTCACTTACATTCTATACCTTTCTCTTTCCTGACTTATTTTCCAGTAGTTTAGCAAGTTATCAGAGATCCTCTGCTAAACACTGCATAAGTAATTGCCATCACATTTCCCATTTTGTGTGAATAATTCCATCATTAACTAGAAAAACACATCTCAATATACCCACAATCATGCAATATATAATATCTTCATGATACTGTAAGATCCACTAGAGCAGGGATTGCATATCTCTAATTTATGATTTTTAACTATACCATTCAGGTAGAAGTTCTACCTGAAAGAAAAGATGTTCAAGCCCAGCCAGTGTGTTTCAGTGGTTGAGTGTTGACCTAGGAACCAAGACTTCACTGGTTTGATTCCTGGTCAGGGCACATGCCTGGGTTGCAGGCTTGATCTCCAGTAGGGAGTGTGAAGGAGGAAGCCAATTGGTATTTCTCTTTCATCTATGTTTCCATCTCTCTATCCCTCTCCCTTCCTCTCTCTCTAAAAATCAGTAAAAGCATATTTAAAAAAGAAAAGTTGTTCAATAAACATGTCAAATGAATAATTAAACAAAGAGAATATATCCATTTCTTAAAGATCAGGAAAATTTGTACATCTTTCCTTATCTTTTCCAGTATTTCATAAGCATATCTTTCAGAAAATTTTTACCTGAAAGAATCCCTAAGCTGTGGTATTAAGCTCATTTTCTTCTGTTTTCCCTTCTATGTAAATGAAAATAGCTCTTCTAATATCTGATGTTTGTTATTAAGTCAATGTCAATATTCTTTTAGTTTTCAGGCCATTTAGATCGAATTTTCTTTAATCTTTCCTAATGCATAAGTAGTCTTTGTTTTTCCTTCTACCACCAGATTGGCTACAGTATTCTCCTCCTACAGGTGTAACTAAATACATACAGAGGAGCTTGTGTTTCAGGTGTGTGTGTTATGTGCTGCTGAGTCAGCTCCAACTCCTGGTGACATTACGAACGAGTGTGTCCACAATGTCCTGTGCTCAAAAGCCTTGCTCAGCTCCTGTAGACTCATGCCTACGGCTTCTTTCATTGAGTGCATCTATCTCATATTTGGTCTTTCTCTGTTCTTCTGCCTTGTACTTTCCCCAGAATTATTGTCTTTCCCCCCACCAAAACCCCCGCCTTTTTATGATGTGCCTGAAATCAGACAGCTTCAGTTTTGTCATTTTAGCCCCCAGCGATGTTTCAGCCTTAATTTGTCTGAGGACATACTTGTTTGTCTTTCCGGTGGTCCAAGTAACCATAGTGCTCTCTTATAACACCATATTTCAAATGAATCATTTCCCCCCTATCAGCCTTCGTAACTGTCCAGCTTTCATATGTATACATAGTAATTGGTATATAACCCCATTGTATAGTCTTCATTAGTTTGTATTGTTTTACATGCTTTCAAAACCAAGTTTTAAAGAACTCGGAAGACTTGATGGTTATCTGCTGCCCAACTTATCTTCCTTGGCTCAGGGCTGCTTCTGCTATCCTCATTCACAGACTAGCACTCAAGTATTTCTTGTTCACCATCCTCCACCCACCCCCAGTACATGCACTGCTATACTATCATTTTTATTGACTGCACCTCTACAATTTACCTAAGACATTTTGCAGTCTATTTCAATCTCTGGCGTTCTAACCAACTTTTCTCATCTATTTGTATGCTTTCATTATCAGATAAACTTAGCGAGTCTCCATCATGCCATTCAGATTATAAATCTTCATTCAAAAGCCCAGTAATACACAGCATATGCATTTCCTCATATAATGTATGGACTTTGTCATGATAAGAAGATGAAGAAAGAATAGAAAACAAAAAAGGCACAGTTAAGGAGAGACATGAGAGAAAAACATGAGATGAGAAAGAGGAATAAAAGTATTTAAAAGTCTACCCTAGAGAAAGGTAAATAAATAATCTCTCATACTGAGAGACATGTTCCATGTTAAAAAGATACACTTTAGGCACAATGTTAGCGCTGAAGCTATTTGGAGAAACTGCTTTTGATAGTCACATATAGGTATCCAACTTCATGTTGTATATTATTTATTTCACAAGGACCTCAAGTTCAACATGAGTTTAGACACTTACAATCTTCTTCTAAGTCATTTAGTCACTATCTCAAGGACATTTTACCCTCTAGGCAAATTTAAATTGTACAATATGGTATTATCAACTATAGTCTGCATATCATATACTAGATCATCAGGTCTTATTTGTCTTCTTTTTTATTATTGATAAAATCTCACTAAAGTTTTGTCTATTTTACAGGCCTGTTCAAATAAAAACCCATTGGCTCTACTGAGTCTCTGTACTATTTATATTCATTTTTAGTTTATTAATTCCTCTAGTATTTATTATCCATTTTAAACATTTTTCTTGTTTCATTTGAGTCTATTATTATTTTCCCAACATTTTAAGTGGACAGTAACTTATTGTTTTTATTTCTTTATTGATATATAAGAACTTGATATTAAACAGGAGGTAACTATTTCAGTTGTATGTCAAAATTTTTAAAATATACTTTATTGATTTTTACAGAGAGGAAGGGAGAGGGATAGAGAGTTAGAAACATCAATGAGAGAGGATCATTGATTGGATGCCTCCTGCACACCTCCTGCTGGGGATGTGCCCGCAACCAAGGTACATGCCCTTGACTGGAATCGAACCTGGGACCCTTCAGTACACAGGCCAATGCTCTATCCACTGAGCCAAACCGGTTTGACAAGTGTAATGTCAAAAATTTTAAGCCCTGGCTGGTAGGTCAGTTAGAGAACCCATCCAAGTACCAAAGGTTGTGTGTTCTATCTCTGGTCAGAGACATACAAGAAGCAACCAATGAATGCATAAATAAGTGGAAGAACAAACTGATGTGTGTGTTTTTTTCTCTCTCTCAAATCAATACATTAAAAAAAAAATAAATAAATTATTATTACCAGTAAGTTCTGAGAACTCATGTTTATTTCTACAAATTTGCGACCCTCCAAAAATTGTTTTTCTGCCTATAGATTATTTAAAATATTGTCAATATATTTCTAGATATTTGAGGTTTTATTTATAATTGTTATTGATCTCTAAGTTAATTACATTCTTTTCAATAAATACTTTATGATACAAAATTATACAGTAATTATTGAGATATAAGACCTAGCATATAACCAATTTTTTAAAAAATTATCTTGTGTATATGTGTTTGAGAAGCATATTTATTCTCTAAATATTGGATGCAGGGTTCTAAAAATTCCTATTAGATCATGCCTTTCACTTTTTCTAAGTATTCTGTATCTTTAATAATATTTTATCTACTTAACCTCCCAATTATTGAGAGGGACATGTAAAATAAAGTCTTCCACAAGGATGGTTTATTTCACAATTTCTCCTTTTAGTTCTATCAGTTTTGTTTCACGTAATTGGAGGATCTTTTAATAGGTGGATTATAATTTAGAATGGCACTATCTTTCTGGAGAAATAAAACTTTTATCATTAAAATAAAAACTTTTATCATTATGTAGCAGCCCTCTTTATTCCTAGGAATGCTTTTTGGCTTGAAGTCTATTTTTCAGATACTGATATAGATCCTTAGATTTCTTTAGATTGGTATTTGCCTGTTATGTCTTTTTTTCATTCTTGACTTTCAAACATTCTATGGACTGTGCTATTTTGAATCCCCACTAGCAATTTGTGAAATTTATATCAGCAATTTGATAATGTGTCTTTTGCTTGGCATTCGCTGAGCTTCTTAGATATATAAATCTATAGCTTGTAAAATAGTTTGAACCCTAACTGGTTTGGCTCAGTGGATACAGTGTTGGCCTGTGGACTGAAAGGTCCCAGGTTCAATTCTGGTCAAGGGCATGTACCTTGCTTGCGGGCACATCCCCAGTGGAGGTGTGCAGGAAGGAGCTGATTGATGTTTCTCTCTCATCGATGTTTCTAACTTTCTATCCCTCTCCCTACCTCTCTGTAAAAAGTCAATAAAATATATTTAAAAATAGTTTGAAAATGTGTGGGCATTATTTCTTCAAATAATTTTCCTGCCTTCTTTTACCTCCTGCTCCAGCTCACTGATACTCTATTTGTTATGTATTTTTTTTGGTGTTTTTTTTCCCCCTGAATAGTTTCTAATGCTATGTCTTTAAATGCACTAATCTTATTATCTGCAGTTCCTAATCCCATTCAGTATATTTTTCATCTCAAATATTACACTTTCAATCTCTAAAAGTTCATTCTTGAACTTTAAAAAAATCTTCCATTCATTTTCTCATCATACTCTTGAACATATGGAGCATATTTGTAATAGCTGCTTCACCATCTTTGTCTACTAATTCTAACATCTGTGCCACTTTGGGTTTGGTTTTTATTGATTGATTTCTCTCCTGATTACATATTATATTTTATTGCTTCATTATATACATGTTAATTTTTAATTGCATGAAAAAAATTTTGAATTTTGCTCTTACTTTCTGTAATCTCATTAAATATTATTTTGGCTTATTCTGGAATGCACTTTTTAAACTTGGAAACAGCTTGATCCTTTAAAATCATGCTTTAAAACTTGCTTTAGATCAGGTTTAGAATAGCTGTTAGCCTAAAATTAATTTGATTCCACTACTAAGGTATTATACTTCCCAAAGGCTAGATCCAATGGCCCATTTGCTAGGAGTCTGTACATTTCGGTTGATAAGGACACATATTTTCCTAGCTCCATGTGAGAACTGGGAATTAGCATTGCTTCTACCTCTTTTCCGAAGATCCTTCACCTGGCTTCAGTAGTGTCCATGCATTGCAGGGACCACTATTCATCCAAGGCCTTTCTGAAAACCCTCTGCAGATTTCCAGAGAGCATATTGGTTTTTCTCTCCTTTGTGAATCTGTCCTCTCCAGCACTGTTCTGAAAATATATCTATTAATCTGCCTTGGTATTCCTGAAATTTCTTATGTCTCTTCAATTTAGAAAGACTATCAGGCTCTTCCTGGGCTCCCCCCTCTCTCCAGACAGGGAACTGGGGCACTCACTGGACTCTCTTCATTCATTGCCTTTCTCCCAGAGAACACTGAACTGCCTACTATCCCATGCCTGGGTACTTTTGTTTCATATGTTTTGGCTGGTTTTCTCATTATTTAAGGTAGGGTAGTTAATCTGATCTTTGGGAGGAGAAGCCAGAAGCTAGTCATTTGTTGAACTTCGATTTCCAATTATCATAGAATTCATTTCTATTGAGCTCCTTTTAAAATAATCCTATTCATTTTTGAGAATTTTAGATGCTTGTTTATTCTGTGATTTCGTGAGTTATTTTCCTAAGCATTTCATGCATATTTTTATATTGTTTATGTGCCATTTTCAATATCTGAAGTCCTTGGAGTGTAAGCTAAATACGTCAGTATTTCTCATGACTCTCATTCTTTATGGATTGCTTCTTTGTGTGTTCTGCAGTTTTTAATTTGAGTATATGTTTCTTTCATCTTATTTGTGGGGATCTTGGAGAACCAAATTATAGATACCCTCCTCTGAGAGTGTTTCCTTGATTCTGTTAGGTTTTCAGGGGCACTACTAAACTTGAACACGTAAGGCCCTGTGGTAGAATTCACGCAGTAGGATTTCACTTCTCATGACACTGATCTCAGGCTTGGTCATATGACTTGCTTTGGCCTATAAAATATGAGAAAAAGATGGGTGCAACTTTGAACAAAACCCTAAGAGCTATCGCATATTTCTGCTATAACCTTTCTCTGTCTGTCATTAGACTACCATGTCCCAGGCCAGAGCTGCTCCTTAAGCCTTGTTTGATCTTGGATTAAAGAGAATGTGGAAAAAAATTGCTGACACACAATGGACATAAATATGAGTGAAATTTATATCACTAATATCTGGGCTTTGTTGTTGTTGTTACCATAGCATAAGTGTGCCTGTATGAAGAGGGAACTGTACACCTCATGAGTTATCCATCCAAAGCTTATTCTCAGATCCAATAATGTTGGCATTGGTATTTGGCCCCTAGGGAAGCCAAGCTTTTGTGATAGCTTATGGTGCAGTCCTCTATGTTCTAGACTCACCTGAAAATTTTTCTTCCTTATATTAAAATGTTGAAATTTTTCCTTTAATTACTATAAGAGCATAAATACATTAAAAATGACTTTTATCCAAAATGAGTTTTGTAGCCTGAGGAGTCTTTGAGCATTTGTTCCTTCAAGTAGCCACATATAAAAGCCCACAGTTTGGGGTGAATGGATGAAAGGGAGCAAGATTTAAGCATACTCTCCTGGTCTTAAGAACTCCAAAACACTCTTTCTCTTTGGTGATGGGAACTACAATTTTAAATGCTAAAACAAGGAAGAGAGGGTAAAAATTAATCTAGCCTTTCCCCTTTGGAGGTAAAGAATGGGTTAATCTATACTAATAAAAGAGTAATATGCTAATTAGACCAGACAGCTGAACGACCTTCGGGACAACCTTCCGGAATGACTAGTGGGTGGGGGGCAGGGCCAGTGAGCCTGCTCTGCCAGGCCAGCCATGGTTGACCTGGTCCAGCGCCATGGCCCCTCCTTCCACAGAGGTGGCACTGGGAGAGACCACAGCTCTGTGCTCCTGGAGCCTCCATAGAGGCTGGACAGGGTGCGACCACAATGCCTCAACCTCCCACAGCACCTCCCCCAGCCAGCCCGGCCCCAGATCGCCCCCGTCCCTTCCGCACCAGTGTGTGGGGGCCGGGCCAGCTCTAAGAAGAAGCGAGCTGGCTTCTGGTTGAGCCACACTCCCCTCCTCTGCCCCTGCTCAGCCAGAAGCCGGGCTCACAGCTGGTGAGCACAGCAGAGGTGGCGTGAGCCTCTCCACCTCCATGGCAGGCGAGCAGTCCTGGACTGCGAGAGTGACGGGCTGCGAGAGGGATGTCTGAGTTCCAGCTTAGTCCCAATCCCTGGGGGGTCTTGGACTGTGAAAGGGCACAGGCCAGGCTGAGGGCCTCCCCCCAGTGCACAAATTTCGTGCATCGGGCCTCTAGTCCTATATAATAAAAGCCTAATATGCAAATAGACTGAACGGCAGAACAACCAGTGGAACAACCGGTCACTATGATGTGCACTGACCATCAGGCCAGCCAAGGTGGGTGCCAGTGCCTGCCACCCCCACCCCCGTCGCCTTGCCAGTTGCCCCACAGATTGACCCTGATCACCAGCTAGGCCTGAATTTCATGCATCGGGCCTCTAGTAGTTTCTATAAATATGCAGAGAAGAATCAAGTTGACAAAATTATTCAAGCCAAATGAAAAATCATAAAACTATATTACCCAGAAAATACAGAAGAGTCCATATGAGGTCTTCCTTAGTCACTGTGCCTATTTATGTACCATTAAATGTTTTATTAGGTTAATAGCTAATAAAACTTTCAAATAGAAACATATTACCTACATCCCAGTCTTGTAACTTGTTATGGAGAATTGTTTTAAAAATTAATATTTACTCTTTTCATTGAGTTATTTTCACTTATCTGTTATTTCACTGTATACAAATAGATGTTTTAATTACCTCAAGAAATTTAAGGTGACCTATTTAGACCTCCAAGCTACAGCTTTTAAAAGCTGCTATTGCAATTTTATTTGATTTTGATCAAACTTTCCAGCCACTCTAAAAAGAAACTGGTGTAATGTTCGCGTGTGCCAATACATGTGGCATAGCAACCACATGTTTTCTTATCTCTCACAAACCAAGTACAACCAAAAACCACAGGCAACCTTTATTAGCAATGACAGATACAAACTATAATGTTAGTCTTATGAAAACATTCTAAATAAGAAGCATCCTTTTCTTAAGTTGCAACTAAATTTTGTGTTATTAGCATTGCTTATCCTCTTCTCCAGACTCTTCTTCTGTCACCATCATGAACAGAGCAATGGATAATTCATGCATTGAAAAATTAAACCAACAAATAGATTCTTAATCTTTATAAACATAATATTAAATTCAAATACAGTATGTTTCCCAACTTGAGTCATTATTTAGAGGTAGCAATCAATTATTAATTCCTTCAATATTGACTATGTTTCTCATCAGCCAACCATACTAGCATATGATTATTTAAAATGTAAACAAGACCTTTTCTAGAGGTTATATTCCAGTGAAAACATTTTCAGGCCCTTCAGTCTGTGTGGATTTTTACAGACATGCAACCCCTTCTCCATATCCTGGCAACTGGTACTGGGGTCTCTCCAACCATTACAGCTGCTCATGTCTCCATAGGTATAAACCAAAAAAATGTTTGCATCCTCTTCCATTTCTCTTCTAATTCTAGCTGTTAGCCACTACCCACACCTCAACACACACCACATTACACCAATCCTTAAACTACCAGAACTTGATAGTTGGCATTTCATAAGTTAAAATGAATACTACCCATGCGTATTCTACTATCAAATTACCTAGTAACAAAATATAGGAGATATTAGGGAGAAAAAAAAATGAAGAAATGTTTGCATATGTAACAGAAAGCTGAAAACAGAACCCAAGCTTTTTGCCTTTGTTTGAAATAGGCACATATCTTCTAATTTTCTCTTTTACATAGAATAATACATGGCACAAATATATTTTATTAAGTAGCTTTACACCAAGGATTCCTGTATTTAGTGCCTATGTTACAATATTAAATAACAGATTAAAGAGACTTATCATGTCTAAGGTGAAGATCAGAAGGTTGAATTATTTTAAAAAATTATCTTTTAAGTTAAAAGTTACTTTTATACAGAGTTGATGCCTGAGTATATATTCATTTCTGGGACTCAAAGTATTTCTCCCCATATTTACCACCTAAAAAGTTTAAATCTGTTTTGATTAATACACATCGAAGTTGTATTAGTGGTAGTAGTCACTGATTATATTTGGATGGGAACCAAATGAAGCTATTTGTTCATTAAAACTAGAGAAACCATATTTTACTCTGACTGAATCAACACTTAAATATTAACGCCTGCTGATATCAATGGGAATCCTGAATAGAGTTCAAGGACAGTCTTCGGCCCTGGCAGTAATCCCAAGTCTCTTGAAATGATAAGAGAAAAATTTGAGAAAGAATGTGACACAAACAGTAAAATTCCAAATTCTCTATCATTTAGACATGAATAAATTAAATAGCACCAGTGAGTTAAACATACTCAGAAGGACTCAGAAGGAATCTGAACCAACAGAGAGAGCCGTGTGTGTGTGTGTGTGTGTGTGTGTGTGTGTGTGTGTGTGTCTGTGTGTCTGTGTGCGTGCATGCATGTTTATGTATAGAGTAATCAAATAAAGTGACCATATAGTTTAAATGTGAAAGAATTCACTCATCTTTTATAAATGAACAGAAAAGGCAACAATGAGTGCAAGCTTTGAGAATGTCTCACAGAAACCAAAAACCTTCTTATTATAATTTGTAATTGTCCATGGGTAGCTGCACATTCATTTGAATTCCTGAAAGACTGAATCTTGTAAAGAGAACAAGATGGGCCCATATTAAAACTTTTAATGACTTTAGTAAAAAAAGGTGGAACTTTGCAGCCAGCTGGCTCCATACCGAAAGCCAGGCTGCACAGCTTGAACTTAAAGCTATCTTAACATAATGAATAAGTGCCAATAATTAGCATATGTAGTGTGAACAGGTTTGCTGGCACAAGCAAGTGAAAAACTCCAAGGTAAAGTTATTATTAGGGAGTAATTAGCTCTGTGAAGTAAATGAGTGAAACAATAGCTGCCAGCACTGACAATATGGCTAACATCTGACTATGTGGAAGATAACATTGTAAAGTATTGCTCCCTGAGCTAGAATCTGTTAATAACCATATGTTAGTGTAATTAATGCAGAGTCTTTTTGACCTGTTGTCACATAAGAACAATACTTTCTTGGAAACATTCAAACAGGCAGTCCCACACTCTGGGTAAGAAATAATTGTGAAAGTTGCTTACAAACAACTCTTATATCTTTTCTCTTTTTTTTTAAGAAAAGAAAATTTTCAGTGAGTGAAAAAAGCTGGACAGAGAATGAGACGAGGTAAAACTGTTTCTCGTCTGACATCCGAGACACTAAGAATTCAATTGCAACAGAATGGATCCTTCAAGGTGACTAGAATTCAGCATATATTTGGGCAGATTAGATTAGGGGTAGATAAAGTAAATTTTAATATGAAATTTTGAGCTTTATACACAGGCTTCATTTTAATTTTCACATAAAATACACATGCACACATGCATGTGTGTGAGCGCACGTGTAAACACACACATACATACACACACACACACACACACACACACACACACACTATGACACAGCTTGAGAAATACTTCAAAACAATTTTAAGTTCCAATACTATTTAGCACCTTTTGCTCTATATCTAAACTCCGCGGGAACAAGAACTGCATCTTAATAAAGGCTTTATTGACAGTGAGTGCTAACAATACCTTGTATGTAGTACTATCTTCAATAAGTATTGGTTGAATATAGAAGACACTTTTTGATTGTCAATGATTTTGACAACACAACTAAAAATTGACTGGAAGAATGGGGAAGGAGATTACATAATAAGATTTCTAACAGACAGTCTTAGATCATCCTGTAGCAGAAAGCAGTATATATAACCACATGGCTCTTTCCATTCAACAATTATTATTATCCTTCCATTTCTGCTTCTTGTGTTCCTCTCCTATTTCCTCCACCATTTTCCTCCTCCCCTTCTAATATTTTACATCTGTGTAAAGTCTTTATTATATTTACAATGCTTTCATATACAATATTTCACAATTATTTTCTGTGCCTACAAGTTTACTAATCTTTCTATTAGTTCACAATTGGTTCCATTAATTTACTAATCTTTCTATTAGTTGTGATCAAATTGATAGCCCTATTTTGTTCAAACTGAATTTAATAATGAAAATCTTGAAAACATGATATTTTCTAATGACAATTGTACTTTCTAGTGCAAAATATGCAGAACCAATTATTTTCCCTTATATTGTCCATCAAATATAAATGTTTTCCTAAGACTTTACAAGAACCCTCTCATAGAGCCATGGCTTAAAGTATTAAAAGTGCCAAGACTATATGAATATTTCTTTCAACCAGTTTGTATGATTCTACAATAACAAGGTGAGGGTAATTTATCATGATACCTAACGAATTTGGTACCACCAGCAAGACAAAGTACTACAACTGGCAGAAATCTCATGGCCATATTCCCTGTAATAGTGATGAATTAATAAAATAATTGATGGTACTATCTATTTAGCTCTAGGATCTAGACACACACACACATAAATGCACACACACATACACACTCTATAAATTTAACTTCTTGTCAAAGAAGGAATAGAAGGCATTCATAGCATTCCTTAGTTAAACACTCTTATAAAAATTATTAATGACAATACAGTTCATGATGGAAATTCAGTTCAATATATATTTGGTATGTTTTCATAATTATGAATTTTTTTCATCCAATCTTATTTCAAAATTGTATATGAACAATATAAAGAGGTGTTACTTGAACAATTCTGGGTTATGGCTAAACTCAGTTTAACATTAAAATTCTCTATCTATTCCAAACAAACTTCTCAAATATAGCTCATGAATGAGAACGCTCATAAATTCATTAATAAGCATTTCAACTAACTAAAATATAAAGTTTTTTATCAATTCCTGCAGAAAGTTCAGTAACTTTCAAACCTAAGCTGTATTAAATCTTGATAATTAAAGAAAGTTTGAGATTTAAGGGAAGCTTGTTAGTAAGTTTCTAACCCTTTTTAGAGGAGTCGTTTTCTTTAGCAACGTTTAATCCTTCACAGACTAAAGTAGCCAAGTAAAAGAACGCTGCGCGTTTGAGATCTCACACATTCATCTTCTCACTAAACATCTGTTTAAGGCCTGTGTGATCTACCTGTCAGCACCCGTGATCCATAAAGTGTTTGAACCTCCTGTCACAAACCGCTGAGCTGGTTTGATCAGAGGCTTTGCACACACTAATCACACCCTTTATCTTTCTAATGTTAGATGGGGACACACACACACACACACACACACACACACAATCACGTGCGCACACACACGTGTACACACACACACACACACACACACACACACAGCAAGACTGTCTTCCCAACCTGACTGTAATTAGTCTTTCCAAGGGGAAACCTGCCTGGTTTGAAAAGCAAAGATCTGATGGGCTGCTGCTCTTTTTGTATAAAGGCCTTATTTTCCTACCAGGCATCTTTATTCTTGGGTGATACCCTTTACAAACCACCTTAACTGTGGCTCAGTGACAGTGAAACAACCTTCAAGATCACCTTATGAATGAACCTGTTGGTAACTTTACCTGAGAAAAGAAGCCAATGAAAGGGAGTTCCACGGGAGCTCTTTAAATGATTCTCTCTTTTTAACTGCATGCGGGAAGAAAGCAGCCAGAACGGGAAGCGGTCCCCTTTTCATGTTCCTTGTAAGCTCCTCTCTCCACTAATAATCCCACTGCTACTTTTCTCTAGCTCAGTTGCACACCAATGTATCAAAAGCTGCAGGGGCTCCTACAGAGGGAACATTTAACATCTTTTTTTTAACTGTTTAAAGTAATGCTTTATGCATCTTGCCTCTTACCACTATTTGCTTTTTATTGCTTTAAGTGAGATTGATGCCATGGTTGAAATAACTTGGAATGGCACTGATATTCGAAAAGCAATGGACCATTCCCAAGGGACATAATCCCTTGTGTAATAGTTTAAAAACAATTTGGGACATAGTAAACAAAAGGCAAAGACGGGGAGAGGGAGGCAGGGAAGGGAACACTATATGTCAGCCATAAAAGTAGATAAAAAGAGTACAAATTGCAGTCATCTGATGATCTATCCCAATTACTGACCCTAGTGTGAAATATTATGTTTAGTACTTATACACCCTATTGAAATTAAAGACCAAATGTTATTAGGATGCACATAAATCCCACAAATAAGATATTTAGTCAATTGCTGGATAAATTCTATCTTGTTAGGCAGATAAATTCTTATAGGATTGGGTAGCATGGACTAACTTAAAATGAAAGCATGTCTAATGCCTGGCCCCATTAAGTTTACAACAAAACTCCTACTAGTCATAAAATCTCAGGAAGTCTCTACTACAGAGGAACAAAATATATTGCAGCTCATGATATCTTTGGCTAAATGAAGAAAATTTAATTGTGTAATACAAATTATTCTAAATATTTTTGTACTAAAAATGCATTTATTCAAATAGTTCCAATATTTGAGTTAAAAAACATTAGGTCAATATACAAAGTTCAAATAAATAGTATTTTGACGTTTTATTTATAAAAATTCTGTTTTAAGAACTAAAAACATTAACAATTGGGAATTTTTATAGTTAGTAAACTGTTATATTAGCACTTTAATGCTAATATGAATTACTTACTTATCTGTGGGTGATGGTATTTTAGTCCTAATCCAAAATTATTATACATATATTTAAAATAGTTGCACAATGAGATAGAGGCTATATCTACAACTATATCTGTGCCACTCACAACTAATATGGTAACAAATAACACTTCAAACAGTATATCAACAGTTAAAATGCATGCTTTTAACACATTTTAACTTAGCTCATGGTTTTAAAAATTCTCTATGATGTCCAAATGGGCGGTAGTAGAAACTAAATTTCCATGTGAGTACTTATGAAATAAAGAATGAAATCATTAACTTGGGTGGTGCTATAGGACCAGGTTTAAGTTTTATTCTATTGAAAGTGTTGCCTTAGCCCCTGGCATAAACTTTCTCCTCATTCCTTATAAAAAAGCCTAATAATTTTCTTGGCATCACTGAGAGGTTTATTTTGCTTCTATGCTGATGCCTTAGGTCCCTAAATATTTAGTAGGCACTGGGTATCAACAGAGATTTACCAGCCCTGGCAGATTTGACTCAGTGGATAGAGCATAGGCCCATGAATTAAAGGGTTCTGGGTTCGATTCCAGTAAAGGGCAGGCTTGATCCCTGGCCCTGGTGGAGGCACGCACAGGAGGCAACCAATCGATGTGTCTCACATCAATGTTTCTCTCTGTCTCTTTCCCTCCCTTCCACTCTCTCTAAAAATCAATGGAAACATATCCTAGTGTGAGGATTAACCCAAATAAAAAACAAAGGCCTACCATAGGACCAGATTTTAAGGTAACTTCTAAACACAGAAACAAACTGCAGAAATTCTTGTCTGTTGAGTTCCTTGGTCCTGGCCATCAAGTGAATTAGTCTAATTTCAGGAGTGTGAGTCAGACTAAATCTCTGTGGCTTTAGCTTAACTTCAGGGAGTATACAATGCCATGAAATTTTGCATCCTGAATAGGCCAGAGCCTTCTACACTAGAGATAAGAAAACATTTCCCTCCTCCTCCTCCTCCTTCTCCTCCTCCTCCTCTTGCTCCTGGCACTAACTGGTTTTCTAAATAGGCACCTATTTCCTTATTTTTAAGGCATTAACCAAAAATCAATTTGCCACATATACAAATTTTCAAAAACCAGTTTGAAAATGTAGCTGCTTATAAAGATTACTGATTTAATTAAAGCATCATTGAGTTTTAGAGAGAATTTTCATTGTTTATACAAGACTTTTAAATATGAGAAATTTGGATACTTTTAATTATTTTTAATTGTGTCTTTATTTAGCAATTAATATGCTCATAAGAGAATCAAATATACAAAGATAAAGTGTATATACAAAGATAAAGTCTATTATGATTCTTCTTTTAATGAGAAAGATAAAAATTTGCTTAAATAAGTGTAACACAAAGTACAAAATAGCAGGATCATAAAGAGGTATAGAGTGGTAAATGCTACAGGAGTTCAGGGGAACTTTTTGTTCTAGGAAGATTAGAGAACTATTAGAGAACATGTAGATTTGTCTTAGTTTATGTGGCTGTACTTGACATGGGGAGAAGAAATATAGAATATTATTTCAGAAAAAGGAATCCACATGAGTAAAACACAGAGGTCAGAGGTTATAAAAATATGAGGGATAGAAAAATAGTTGTTAGCTGGATCATCAAGTTCATAAAAGGAAATAAGAGAAAATAAAATTAGAAAAGTAAGCTAGCACTGAATGATACAGGTTCTTAAATGACAGGCTAGTAATGAACCATTTAATCTCATAAACAGTTGAGAGTTGTTCAAGATTTTGAACAAGGGATGGACATCAGAAAATGTTTTCTTAAGATTGATCTGACAGCAAAAAATCATCGTCTAATACACTGAAAACAAGTTAATTTTAGACCCTGGTCCAGTAGCTCAGTTGGTTAGAGGGCCAGCGCAATACACCAAGATTGCAGGTTTGATCCCTGGTCAGGGCACATACAAGAATCAACTAATGAATGTGTATAAAACTGGAACAACAAATTGATCTCTCTCTCTCTCTCTCTCTCTCTCTCTCTCTCTCTCTCTTTCTCTCTCTCTCTCCTTCTCCCTCTCCCTCCCTCCCTCTCTCCCTTCCCCCTTTCTCTTCCTCCCTCCCTCTCTCTAAAATCAACCAATAAATAAAAATGTAAATGAAAACAAGTTAATTTCATGGTATATAAATTATACCTCAATAAAGCTATTTACAGATTTAAAAATAAAAAAAGACTGATCAATGAACAGCAGTGTACAAGCAGTCTGGAGAGTAAAACTATTAGAGTCAGACAGAATAGGTAGTCAGCCATTGCAGAAATGAGTGAAATAATAAAATTTGAATTTGGGGACAGGAAAGGGGAAACAAAGAAAGATGTAAGGGATATCATAAGGACAAATCTATACACTCACATTATAGAAATTGGAGTGTGAGGGGGAGGACAAAATAAATTCAAAGTTTTGAAGTTAAGTGATTGGGAGGCTGGAGATTTTTGTCATTAGCTATTTCTAGACCACAAATTCGTAAGACTAGAACTTTTTCTGTGCATATCTGTGACCTATAAAAGAGAAAGGACTAAATCAGTATGGGAAATATTAAATCCCTCTAGCATGAATATAGTCATTTAATAGTATTTTGGATGCAAGATTTACATGGGAATGTAAATGAATTTTGGAATTTTTTACTATAGCATACTATTAATTGTTATGAGTACTAATGAATTTTGGATTGAAGTTTTGCTTAGTCTAATATTTAATAGTTTGAAGCTAGGATAAAATGAAATGTTTTATTTTTTCTCATAATTATGATAATAGGAAGATCTATTTTCCTGAAAAAATGCTATCTCCATGGTATTTTGATGGACAAAGTCACTAACTCAAAATTTACTAGACTTTATTTCATGATGAGAAGTTACAGACACACACATACATGGAAGAATAAAAAAGACCCCTTATTGGATTAGAAAATGTCAGTTATATGTGGTACAGAACTTTACCTGATATATTTTAAGTGTTCCATATAATATTAAAACATAATTTTTAGTACAGGTCCACTAGTTCTGGGGGTCCTTAAAATCAGAAAGGCAAAGTATATAGTTCAATTTTCCCTTAATTATCAATGTACTAATCTTATTAAAAACGTAAGAGGTACCTCATTTCTCAAAGACATTCTATTTCTATTTTGCCTTTTTGTCATGTTTACTTTTAAATTGTGATATATCATGTGTCACTTTATGAAAATTCTGTTACTTGATTAAGGCTTATACCTCCCAAATAGAAAATAAACTAATAAGAGAATGCATATCACACCATACATTTGGATAGTTTTCATACAATTTTAAACTTAAAACCATCAATTAATAATTACCAAGCACATTCTGTGTCTTGTTTTGGAATGATATTTGTCAAAATTTAAAATATAGGCAACAAAGTCTGTGTGTGCATCTATACACAAAGAAAATAGTTATGTCTTTGAATATGTATTTATGACAAATCAACAATGCTGGCACCCATCTGCTGTAGATCTTTGAGGCAAAATATAGTATTTAATTAATACATTTGAGATTAAAAGCATATTTCTGTATTCTGATGAATTATATGTATTTCTGTACATAAATGCATTTCTATGAAAACATATGCTGATCAACTTGATATAGCTTATAAAACATGAGGAAATGTTAGCTATATGTCAACAAAACTAAACAAAATTTTTAACAGGAACCTAAAGTGATTGCAATCAGAAAACAGAACTGAAAGACTTTAAAATATTATACCAAAAAAGTAATTGTCCTACCACAATATGAAAAATCCTGGCTCTTCAGAAGTCAAAAATTCACTTCATTGGTAGTTCTATTTCTTAATCATCATCATCTTTGTCACAGCCACTACTGATATTTTCTTTTTAAATACCACTTATTAAGCACCTTCTGTTAGCTGGTCACTAACTTGGTGCTTTAATTATTTCTAATGAGCATAATAAACTTGAACCAAAAATATACCATCTATATTTTGGAAAGGAGGAGAGTGAGTAAATGGCTCAAGTCATACTATTAGTGGCTAGCAAATCAGACATTTTAACTTTGTTCCATTTGTTGAGGAGTCCTTGCTATCTTCACTATACTTCTCATATCATATAACCATATCAGAACAATGCCAATACACCAGCCACCAATGTTAACTCAACAAAAACTTAAAGATCTCTTGTTTAAGAATCTGACTGAATTCATCAAATATTTTGGCATCGTAGTAGACATAGCCCAAGAGTGATACATAATTCTCTTTTCCAGATGGTCAGAAATCTAGTATATGATGATTAGTATAATAAAAAATATCTAAAACTGGCATTTAAAAGTTCTTAATGATAAAGACAATTTGTACAGATTTCAACAGCTGAACAAATATGCATTAGGTACAAATGACCCTTAGGCTACCTCGACATGCTCAGCAGCCTCTATTGATTATCACCTCAGGAGAAACCAAACAGCCAGAATTCACCTGGAGGAAACATATGATTACAATAATCATCATTAATTATGAACTTTACACATGCAGTATCACCTAGAATTTCCATATGAATACATTGGAACTACTAAAGATTAAATACCTTTTTAAGTTGATGCAACTACTAAATGATAGAGCCGAGATTTAAACTAAAGCTAAGTTCAGAATGCTGTCAACTTTGTCACTCAATCATAATTTTGTATCATTACAAAGTACAGCCACACTAAAAAACAACTATACGGTCTGAACAAAAGTTAAAATTTACATATGTATGGAATGATAAAGCAGTGGGTGTATTGACAGTGTTCTTGGCAGTCATGCCTTCACTCCTCTCTCTGCTTAACACTTTCTTAAAGGCACAAAATATCCAGTACTTAAAATAACTGTGGTAGAATGTACAAATAATCTTAATAGCAGTGATACATTGAATTGTGTCCCCCAAAGCGATATGTCCAAGAATAACCCTAGTATCTGTTGAATGTGGCCCAAAATTATTTGCAGTTAGGGTTTTTGTAGATGTAATTAAGCATCTAGAGATGAGACCATCATGAATTTAAGTTGGGCCCTACATCCCAAAACTGGAGTTCTTATGAGAGAATGGAGAAGTACATTTGAGTCAGAGATGCAGGGGAGAAGATAATGTGAAGGCAGAATCAGAGTCTGGAGTGATGTATCTACAAGACAAGGATGCTGCATAGCCAATGGAGGCTATGGGAGAGGCATGGTATGAATTCTCCCTGTAAGCCTGCAGAATGAGCCAACACTGCCCATACCTTGATATCAGACTCTGGCCCTCAGAACTGTGAGAGAATAAACTTCTGTTAACCACCAAGTTTGTGGAGATTTGTTATGGCAAGCTTATGACACTAATGCATTAGCTGTTCTGAAATTAGTAAATAAAAATTTTACTTCCCCAATATATGTAAAATTTCTTATAGTCTTTGATTATATAAAGAATCAAACATCATTAATTCAGACCTAAAGGATTTCTGGGATGTTGACTGTATCCATATTATCTGAATAATGAACGCTGTGGCATTATGTAATTCTCCTTTAGGTTTTATGTTCCACTAATAGTATTAGAGACACATGTGTTCTTATTCTCTCTCTCTCTTTAAATTATTTGCTCTAAATAATATATATTTTGTTCTATTACTAGCATTGCATACTTAATATATACACGGTATGGCAAAAGTAGGTTTACAGTTGTGAATATACAAAACAGAGTTTATTCTTGTATTATTATTTATTAATTATTGTATTATTTTCCACATAAGCAACTGTAACCTACTCTTGCCCCACTCTGTATTGGTCATGTTTTCTGGCTGATACATTTGCTCAGCCTTACTCATTTTAGTATCTATGCAATATTCCATAGTATTAATGTACAATATAAATTTAACTCCAAAAAGTATAATGTAAAGGCAACAGCAATAAGCTAATTTTCATACCACAAGTTACCACTGAAGTCAGAAATATTTAACAGTAATTTTTAACAGTATGTCTACAGCTATATGATATTTTCTATTTCAGTATGTCTGACCTTGAAGTAACTTGATTTAATATGTATAAAAACCTGAATGCAAAAAAATATACTGAAGTATTATCTATATTTGAAAAGTAATATTGACTTTTCAAAATGATAAATCAATGTAAGTATTCTTTGAATGTTCCACTTAAATCTTAAAGTATTTTTAGTTAAATTATTTATTGATAAAGTTTTGATCAAATATCTACGCATGTAGTAAGGTACACCAGTATGAAGAAATCTATGTTAATTTTATGTAAACATTTAATGTATAGTGAAATTTTATGAAATTGCTTACAACTGTCTTTTTGTGAAGCACAGGGTTTCCTAGTTTTAAAATATGACATTAGCAAAGTTACTTTTCTGTAATTTATAACAAAGTCCGAATCTTTTCATTTCATATCACCTGACTAGTGAAATAGGATGCAGTAAATATTAACAAATTTGGAAATAATATTTTAAATAAAATAAAATGGTTGTAACCCACACATATTAATTTTATATAATGGGATAGGCCAGTGACACTTAAAAAGGTCATATAGAAATTATATTCTTACTCCTACTCTGCAGAAATCCCATTATTACTCTAAGAACCTAACAATTTTTATGACCAATAACAACATTAGTAGTTATCCACTAAATTCAGCTACGCCAGGTTATTGGACACAGCTGGAAGCAAGATTCCAGTTTTGATGGAGCAATCAACTGCTCCCATATGGACCTTTTAAAGAATGAATTAATTCTATACAGAAATACGAGTGGTAAAGAATGCAGCTGCTTAGCACAGAGTCCTATTAAATGATGACAAGAGGACAGAGAAGTCATCCCTCCAAAGAAGTACTTGCCTTTAAGCAATTGTTAACAATTCAGTTAACAATTAAAGAACTTTAATCTCACTGTCTACAGTTCAAACATGATTATAATTATTAATGTATCTTATGAAATTTGGATTTAGCTTAACTATTTCCTGGTCTCTAGAGACCTCATACTTTTTTATCACTAAAAATTAATTTAAATTCTTCATACAGATGATTCTAGTTCATTTTTTTTTCAAATTTACCAAAACTTGGAATCCAAAAATATAGAGGAACCTTAAGTTATGCAACGCATAGACTATATTGTGACCCATTGTGAAACTAAAACTAAAGTTTGGAAAATCATATAACTTTGTGTGCTTACATATAAATTACTTGAAAGATACAGAAAGTAGTCTAACACCTGAATATTTTGACTAAGGACAAAGTTAACTCAGAGATTAAGTCAATAAGATTACCGAAAGCTAGCATTTACTCTTATTAATAAAAGAAAAGAAAAAAGAACTTTGAATAGTTAGTAGTTTTATATCAATTGTAAAGTAAATTCATAATTCTGCTTTTGTCTGCTGCTGTGCTTCCTCAACTAAGAAACAAACAAAAACCTTTCTAGGATCCCATTATGAAAACTTAAAGTTCAGAGTAATGATATGAAGCAGATGAAGAGAAAATAGACCATCAACAACATAAATTTGTTCTAGTACACTACAAGTACACACTCACATTGTTATTTGATATTTTTATCTCAACGATCATATGCGAGATACTACAATTTCCAACCTACAGATGAAGAAGCTGACAATCAATGACATTATATTGCTTGTCCAAAGTCACACAACTAGCAAATAGTAAAATCTCCAGTTTCTATAAAAGCTTTTCAAGGAAAAGATGGTCACTCTCCATTCCTGTCTCCTTGTGCCTCTCAAGGTACCTCTCCTTAAAGACATGGCCAAAATCCACATACAAAGAAATGCCTTTGCACTTCTATGCTTAGTCCTTCCAAGTCCTTTTGATTTCTGTTACCTTTTTATCATGTTTCTCATCCATAGTTTACTTTGGCCTTCAAGATTTTCAATAGCTACAATCACTGCCTCAATGTACTCTTATAATGAAGCTATATTACTGGAGTTTCCCCAGAAGGTTCTGAAAATCTTAGTAACATTTGAGCATTATTTAAAGGTGACAAGAACATCTTCATTATAGTTGAGCAGAATAGCTGAGATGTTTGATCTCTACCTAATTCACAGAACTTCAAGGTCCCTTATACTTTGCATATAGCTATGTAAACACTCTACTTTTTAAAGGACAAAAATAAAACCCAGTTTTGCTAGTTATATGCATTGTAATGCATTATAACTGATGCATTAAAATATTTAGAAAATACAATGCATACTTTTTGGTCAGTCCTCAACCTTGATTTTGTCCTTTTGCCACTGTAACTACGGTAACTACTCATCAATGACAAGCATTTGCATTCTTAATTACTGCTCTTTCTCTTTTAGCGAGTTATTAAATAGCAAACAAAAAAGAGGCCTGTAGCATTTCTCACCATCATGTTTATTAATATCAGCTCAGGACTGCAGAAGGGGAGAATTATATTTCCTAACCAAGCAGGTGAGTTTGTAGAATTGTACAATGAGAGCTTCAAGGAATGAGTCCCTATCAGTAGGGACAGATCATTATAACAGATGATGTGGGCAGACGTCCCACTGACATTTAGTACAGCTTAACACAGCCAGAACAGAATAAAACTTAATAGTGGTCAAGGTGGAGAGAAGGGGCAAGCAGTAATAAAGTAAGTGCAACACGTCCTGAGGTTATTTTCTGTTTCTCCTTCAGTTTTAAAGCATACCATAGGGAGAAAAGGCTCATCAAAATAGTCAATGGTACTGGGGGAAGATGTTTACCTAACCTTACACATCTTTCCTTGATGAGTTTTTTTTCCTCCATGACTTCAATGGGTAAATTAAACTATTTTCTCTATTGTCAGACTGATTGTTATTTAGAAAAATACTAAAATTACTTAAACATGTCATAAGCATCTTTAAAATATTTAAAAATCAAAGACACACCTCAAGTTCAAGATACTTAATTTTAAAAATCTTTATGCAAAGGAGCCAAGCCATACATATGTATTTATCAGATAGTGGTTTTAAACAGAAAGTGACATGAAAATTTTAGTATATCACAGTTTGTTTGTTTTTTTGTTTGTTTGTTTGTTTGTTTTGTACAAGGCCGGGTTTACAGTTTCTTAATGCTATTAGAAGTCACTGATCAGAGGAAGTTAAGAAATGAAATGTGTATTCTGGGATATACACATTTTTAAAACTTTCTAGAATAATCTGTGAAAATAAATTTAAAAATCAAGATTTATTCCTTCATGTAGGCCTTTCAGTTTCATTCTGAGGCTGTAAAATTTTTAAAGATAAGGACCAAACTTCTTATCCTAATCTTCACATCTAGAAAGAGATTTTGACAAATAGGTTCAACATCTTAGGGTTCGTAATTTCAGAGACTTGGCAGAATTATATCACAGAAGGTTAATCTAAATTGAACTGGGATGGTTGAAAAATAAAACATTTTTCAGAAACCACATTTAATCCTTTCATCTTTTCCTGTGAAAACTCAGATAAGTTTGAATTTCCTAAGTCTCCCTGTCTCCATTTTCCAGGTATGATGTCACTACATATTATTTCGTATCAAAAACCTCATAAAACATCAAACAGTGTGAATTTGAGGGGTTTTATTTTTTTCATAGTTTTCTCTATCCCCTGCTCAAGTCTAAAAATGAAGAAAATCAATCAAATGCTTAAAAAAGAAAGGAAGAGTGCAAAATGGCTGTTAAATAAAGACATATGGAGAAGATGTGCTAACGGGGGATGTTAATTCCCTGTGGCTCTGAATATGGTACTGAAAAGCTTAAAGAAGAGCACCTCTCTCCCATTCTAGATGAAACACAGAATTCTGAGGATTTACTCAGATAAAGAAGGGGCAATGAGGATAGGATCATCCCTTACCATCACACGCCATTAGTAACCTTCACAAAGCGGGCGAAGTGATAGCATACAAGCATTTGAGGACTTTAGTACTTATCATAAATACTGTTATCCTGATTTTCTTTAAAAATAAATAAAGAATGTCCACTCACTGATTTGCTTTATAATTTACTTTCTTCCTGGGATAGGCCCTTATTATGTTATTTCTATGATTATGACTGTGCAAGTGGAAAGTCATCAGATACCTGAATTGTACAATGTTATGATGACAGATTTATTAGATGAATTAAAATATAATTGCTACATGACTTAAAGTGAAGTTTTGTTTGGATGTATTAACACTGTATCTTAAAGTGGCCATATAAGAGAAATACAAAAATAAGTATACTACCTTGAGAAGATTCTCAAGATAGCTCTCCCATGATTAGAAAGATTATTGGTAATTTTCATGATACCAGGGTACCATTTTTTCAAAGCGGGTATTTACAAAATAATATCTGATAGTTACTTCTGCATTGTGTTTTTTTCTCCTACATTCTCACTCAGGTGATGACGTCTAGGAATAAGTTTGTATCACAGCATGGGAATAATTGGATAGAAAGAAATAGGGTAAGAGATTACACACACACACACACACACACACACACACACACACACACACACTCAAGATGGAAGGCAGCAGACGACAGGTTAAAATAATGATGTGTTGATGGAAGTATTTGTACTCCTCAAAATTGTGCTTGTAATGCATTTAAGAGCAGTGCCCTTTTCAAATTACAAAAGGGACTTCACTCAATGTCTCAAGGGATAAAGATCTTACAAAAAGATCTGACTTTTCTGTTTCCTTCCATGAAATAAGCACTTCTTACAGAACAAAACAGAAAAAGGATGTTTTAAAACAAAAGAAGTCCGGAAGATAAAGCTTTCAAGAAATGATGGAATAAATGTGTACCAAATACCCTAACGGGAGAGGCCGAGGAATGGGCCTCATTCTACAGTGGGAGGAAAAGAAAAATCAATTGCATAAAATGGAAACATTTTCCTTTGCCAAAATATATACTTCCTAATTTAGGTTTTAAAAACACATCTAGAATCAAAGAGGTCCTGTGAAATATTTCAGTTTCACTTTAAAAGAGCCTCAGCCACTCTTTATCAAAAGAACACTTTTCTTGGCAAAGTCTATCAGACATTATTTTCAACTAGAACATCAGTTTTTGCTTTCTATATTTAGTTTATGGACTCTCGTAATATGTTGTTATAAATTTTGATCCAAAACGGGTCAACCAGAGACACTAGCTCTCTGTAAAAATGACAATTTTCTTAAAATAATATAAGAACCATTAGGAACCAATGAAACATACGTTAAGGAAGTTTTGTATGTGTGCCTCCCAAAATGATATCCTGATAATCTTAGTGAATTAGAACTTGATTAACATTTCCGAATTGTTTTCTCCTAAATGATGTGTCATTTAAAATTTCTATGGAAATCTTCAAATATTATTCCAAATTTCTTTAGCAAAAGATGTAATATCTGTTTCAAATTCCAGACAAATAAACTCAATTTGATGGGCTCTGAAAACTTGCTGCTCATATTGTGTTCAGGAGTGCTAATGATCTTGATTTATTTAATACTAGTGGCCCAGTGCACGAATTTGTGCACAGGTGGGGCCCCTCTGGGTGGCCTGCAGGGATTGGGCTGAAACCCATAGTCCAATGCTGCCTGCAGCTCCTACCTGCTGCTCCTGCTCATCCTGGCCCCAATGCACCTGCTGTGGGCTCGTGCCCAATCAGTCCTGATCAGGAGAGGCTCATGCTGTAGCAGCAACGCTCGCCAGCCATGAGCCCTGCATCTGGTGCCCTCCTGAGGGGAGTGGCCTGCGGGAAACTGGCTCTCCAATATCCTCCAAGGGGTCCCAGGTTGCAAGAGGGTGCAGGCCAGGCCAAGGGACCCCACTGGGAGGGACTGCGGGAGGGCTCCAGGAAGTGTCCAGCCCATCTTGCCCAGTCCCAATTGGCCAGACCCCAGCAGCAAGCTAACCTACCGGTTGGAGCATCTGCCCCCTGGTGATCAGAGCACGTCATAGCGACTGGTCAACCAGTCAAATGTCTGCCCCCTGGTGGTCCGTGCACATCATAGCGAGTGGTTGAGCGACCTTAGCATATCATTAGCATATTACACTTTTTTATTTTTATTGATTTTTTTACAGAGAAGAAGGGAGAGCCATGGTCAGCAAACTGCGGCTTGTGAGCACATGCGGCTCTTTGGCCCCTTGAGTGTGGCTCTTCCACAAAATACCACGGCCTGGGTGAGTCTATTTTGAAGAAGTGCCGTTAGAAGAAGTTTAAGTTTAAAAAATTTGGCTCTCAAAAGAAATTTCAGTCGTTGTACTGTTGATATTTGGCTCTGTTGACTAATGGGTTTGCCAATCACTGGGATAGAGCGTTAGAAACATTGATGAGAGAGAAACATCAATCAGCTGCTTCCTGCACACCCCCTACTGGGGATGTGCCCACAACCAAGGTGCATGCCCTTGACCAGAATCAAACCTGGGACCTTTCAATCTGCAGGCCAACGCTCTATCCACTGAGCCAAACCAGTTAGGGCAGCATATTATGCTTTGATTGGTTGAACTATCGACCGGTCACTGGATGACCAGACACTTAGCATATTATGCTTTTATTATATAGGATTATATAGAATGGTAATACAGGACCAAGAGACCAGGGTCTACATCTAATTACTGATGGGAAGTGGGTACAGCCCTTATCATTTTTGGACCATATCTTTCCCATCCACAAAAAAACAAAAATACTTAAATTATCTCTAAAGTCTAATTTTTTATATCAACTATTTTATTGATCAAAGAGTTTTAATTCAGTACTATTCAATGTACTGTGATGAGGTCAGAAGCTGTTAGGATGTAAACCAGGTAACTGCTTCCTGCAAGGACACTTGCAGTGAAAATAAAATGTCATCTGAATTAAAGTTGGTTTAGCAAGCTCCTTATCTCATCGAGGACTTGTAGCAGTTCACAGATTGAACTTGTTAGCAGTTTATAGATAGGTCTGTAGGCCATATTTTCCAAACTGTTTTTTTAAGACATGTTTTTATTTTATTGATTTCTTAGAGGGGAATGGAGTGGGAGATAGAAACATCAATGTGAGAATCATTGATCGGCTGCCTCCTGCACGCCCCCTACTGGGGACCAAACCAGCAATCCCAGCATGTGTCCTGACCAGAGATCTAACCAGCAACCTCCAGGTGCATGGAATGACACTCAATCAACTGAGCCATACTGGCCGGGCCGAACAGTTCTTATAATGATGTAAACATTGGTAGTCTTCAATCCTACAGCAATTGAGACGAGTGAAATAATTTGCGGGTTTCCTAATTATACCTCTGCACACAGTTGGGACATAAGGTTTGACAAAAACAAGGGTATTTAGGGGTTTTCAAACTGAAACAAGTTATTTAAATAGACACTATGACATCTGTGGGAGGGTTAAAATCATTGGAAGTCTATTGCATCTCTCTTATTGAGATTTAAAGAGTACAGAAAAACAAGTAAGGTGTTTGGAGACAGACAAACCATATGAAATATGAATGTCCTAGAAAATTTAGAGCAGGATATACATGCACTATACATGTAATCCTAATAACTGAGTAAAAAAGTATCTAATTTTTATTTGTAGAAATTAGTCCAGTGAATCTGTATATTCTTTCATTAGAATAGTCTCAAAATTATGTTTAAAATGAAAACAAACATATTGTATCCTATTTTATTATATAATCATGCTGTTTAAGTTAGATATAACAGAATATTGTACACATATATTTTAAATGTTAAATCCTTAGACACACAAAAAAGAATAAGAACGTGGTTTCTTCTTCAGGGTGAGAATGACTACATAATGTAGATGGCACATGTATTATTCAGGTACTTCATTTGGTCAAAGCTAGCTGTTTCTATAAATAGTGGTGGAGCATCACAGTCATGCAATTTTAAATTTGAATGTTTCAAACCAAGGGTAAATTTTATCAAAATATGTGTCCATTATTTAACCATCGATTCATTTCACAAGTACTGACACCTAACTACACTTCTTTCTTTCACCCCTGTGCAACTATTTGCTTGTTTGGGTAACTTTTGACTCTCCATACACACACACACACACACACACACACACCACATTTCTATATGCATTGCTTCATTGTAAATGTCTTTTAGTGCTTCTGGGCTGACTGATGTAAGATGTTATTTTGAACATGCCAAAGCATCTAAACGGCTGCAGCCTTTTCTTTTCAGCCTGCATTCCTTGATAAGTGGCAAAGCTTCCCACTTATCAGTCACTCAAAGTGACTGTAGCTGTCAGTTGTGTACAAAGCGCAATCAGTTTGGAAGCGGAGACACCAGCATTTTTCTTCTCAGCTTGAAGCAAACACGTTTTGACTGCTAGTCATTCAATTTTAAAGCATCCTCAATTAGGGGCGGATGAAGATATCAAGAAAACACATCCTGAACACCTCCAGACCAGGCAACAGAAAAAAATTTATTGTTATCTCTTAATTTACCTTACGGCAGCACCATCCCTCCTCTTATTCTGACTGCATGACACGGGCGCTCACGACAACACACCCTCTATCATGAAAAGATTGCAATAATATATTATCCTAACGCCCTGTGAAAACTCTCTCTGAGCCTGTTTATGTTCCCTTTGCTCTCTCCCTAATGAACCACCCCACGGAAATTCAGATAATTTATTTTTTTTAAATTTTCGCCTGAGGATATTTTCCCATTGATTTTAGAGAGAGTGTAAGAGAGAGGGAAAGACAGAGAGAAACACTGATGTGAGAGAAACACATCCATTGGTTGCCTCCTACACGCACCCCAACCAGGGCCTGGCCCGAGGAGGAGCCTGCAATCTAGGTTCCTGCTCTTGACCGGAATTGAACCCTGGACTGTTCGGTACTCAGGCCGATGCTTTATCCACTGAGCCAAACCGGCTAGGGCTCAAATAATTTACATTTAAAATTAAAACAAAAGAATCTTTTCTGCTTACTGTCTTTATCAGTGAACAACTTTCTACTCAATGTAAACATAAAATCCAACTGAATAATGAGAAGAGGAGAAAAGTTAGCCAGAGAAAGGAACTATGGGAGAGAGAAAATAAAAGATAAAGGAAAGGACTAGAGGCTATGTCAGATGGTCAAGCAGCAGCTACAGACACAGGTATTGGCAAAGTTGTGGGAAAGAATAGTGAGGTAGGAGTAAAAATGTATTCAGAATTAGATGGTAGTATGGGAAAAGAAAAAATTTTAAATACATATCTTGGTAATAAACAGAAAAATATAAAGTGAATGTAGTGATTTAAAAATATAGAAACGTGAGTGTATGTATGCGCATATATTAATATAAATATTTAAATATATGATATCAAAATTAGCTTTTATCTTTTAGTTAAATATGTGTATTCTATGAAAGTTAATTAGTTCACCTCTTCTAATTTCCTTAAGTATAACAAGATTGCCAACATAAAAATAATTATTTTTAAAGATATGTATCTTTTATAAATATAACATCCATTCTTTTGCATTTGTCTGTGGAGATTTAGTTATGTACATTTGCTTATGTGAAACACATGTTTGCTCCATTTATAAATATTAATTTCTCTCACTTATAAAAGAGCACTCTTTTACCTGGTTTATTGTAGAAAGAAAACTAAATTACTTTTTAAAAAATTCCTGCCAAACTCAGGATCTTATCAACTCAGTTTGATAAGATCCCTTACTCTTATTTTCTCGGAATTATCTGAATTAAATCACTTATTGCTACAAGAGGCACCTTCTTAGTTTACATAGTACTCAACTCTCAGGATCTCAGAAACACACACACACACACACACACACACACACACAAACTCCTTACTTCCACTGACTATTAAATGGAGATAATGCCATAACTTATCTGAATTCTTGTGATAATTATGTGAAATTACCTCCACAGAGTGCTAAATGCTTAAGAAGCAATGGGCTGCTTTTTTTCATCAGTACAGTGCAAAGAACAAAATAATTTTTCAAATCATATTCAGCACAGGAAATGTTGGTTATCTATTTTAATGGCCCTGTAAACATCTCTTTGAATCCCTGGAGAAAATTATTGACTTGCTTGTTGTTATGTATACTACAGAGTGGGTAATGTGATCTCACTTTAATCATTGATACATTCAATAAATATTGTAAAGTTCTTATTATATGCCAGGAACTATTATAAGTACTTTCAGTTTAGTAGTAATCAAGACAGATAAAATATTTGACTCCACAGAACTCATGGTCATGCATGTGTTGTGGTAGTGGTAGGGGTACAGAAAAAAACAAATAGAAATAGGAAAATAGTGCTGTGAAGAAAAGTAAGGGACTTTTATTTACAGCCAAACTGTCAAGTAGGAGTTTAAAAATGGAACATCGTTGCATATGCATATATTTTGAACATTTTTATTCCAGACACTTTACATCCCATGCACCCCCTGCCCCTCCTTTCTTTTAGGAAGTTCCTAGATGTGGTTCTGGAGCAAAACAAGGAGGGAAACCAAGGAGGAGAATGCTATTGGGAACAGTGATTCCAGCTCTGGAGAGCCATACATGGACATCTGAGAATGTCAGCTGGACCAACAAGGCGAAACAAAAGCAGGAGGACAGAGGGCAAGGAAGCAGGTGTCAAGGAAAAGGGGATTCTGGAGACTTGATTTATTTCTGATAATTCATAGAAATCATAAGGCAAATAACATGAGGGGAAAAAATAAAGGCAATTGGAAAGCACAAAGCTACTCATAAAGGAAATAAGGAGTATCCTATTAAAACTATTCAGAAAACAATATTTTAATGCCCACACGTACACACACACACATAAACACACTGGCACCCGTGTGTTTATGTGTGTGTGTGTAAACACATAAATTTTGAGTAAACATAGAGATAATGAAAGTTGGCAACTGGGCGTGAGAGAGGAGAGGTGCCATCCTCATCTGACAAGGCAAGTTCAAGAGACACTATGTATAGCTGATTGAACAAGAAAAGAGGTGTAAGCAAACTATTTAAAGTTTCAAAGTACTTATTGGAAGAACTTAAAAGACATATATTTTGACGTGAAAAAGGGGAATAGGAGGAATGTCAGGATGGCAATATAGGAACTAAGTAAATTGTCCTCCTGTTTCCAAGTTAGCGATATTTAAAGTTGGTAAGTCAGCAATAGCACTGGAATCTATGATAATAAAAGCATAATATGCTAATTAGACTGGATGACCTTTTGGACAAAGCTGGGGCTGCGAGGGAAGCCTGGGTCACGGGTGCCAGAGGGAAGCCAGTGCCGGCAGCCGGGGGGAAGGAAGGCCTACTCTTGCACAAATTTCGTGCATCGGGCCTCTACTTATATTATAAAACTGATAACTAGGAAGCTATTAATAATAAAAACTTTAAAGATTTTGTTTTGTTTTGTTAATCCTCACCTGAGGACATTTTTCCATTGACTTTTAGAGAGAATGGAAGGGTGAGGGAGAGACAGAGAGAGAAACATCGATCATTGATTGGTTTCCTCCCACATGCAAGGGAGGTATGTGCCCTTGACCAGAATAGAATCTATGATCCTTTAGTCTATGGGCATATGCTCTATCCACTGTGCCAAACCAGCTTGGGCAAAACTTTTAAGATTTAAATTGGTTCCTTCTGAGTAAAAATATTGGGCACCACACAGCAGTCTGGGCTCTAAAAATGGACATATATATGCATATCAACCTCTCTTTAGCTACAAAGACACATTTGTATGCATAGAGAAATAACATGAATGACTGAAATTTTATCATTAGGTAATCATTAGGAAATGCATTTTAAAAAAAGGATTTAAAAGTAGCTCCCTCTGAGTAAAACGAGACAGGTGCAGTTATTATCACTGCTCTTTTAGAAGAGATCACCTCTCTTGTCAACTATCTTTCTGTTTCCATTAAGTACAAGAAAGAGAGGAATGTCATCTATAAAGTTACTTCTCTGTATCTCCATATTTTCTCCCCTACTAATCTGTCTGAATTCCAAGAACTGCATCCTATCCAGTTGTGGTATATTTTGTTTCATATGGCCAATCATTAGTTGGACCTCAAGGAGTTAATTCATTTCCTTCTCAGGTGGAAATGCTACCTTAATTGCATGGTGTTTATTCTTGGCATTTCCAGTCTCTTAAATAGACAAGGTTACTTTGCAATCTCTTTGTGCTCATACACATGTGTGGGGTCTTGTTGAGGGGGGGTAAAATGTTTTCAACTTACCACACTCAGAGAAAGAAATCATAAACCAGCAGGTCAGTCAGGTACTATGCTTTCACGTTTAGCATTATTATATTTTCAATACAATATTTCAATGGATTTCGTTCTGCATAATAATTTACCAAGAATTACCAAAACTCTTAATAAGCTCAGAGAACTTTGGCTCCAATAAAATGAAACCTTGTCACAAATTGGTTGAGCCTATGACTGCAACTTAATCATTCAATTGTACATAAGTCAAATTGTATTTTTACGTTGTAAGAATAAGTTCCCAGTGAAAGAAAACTCATTTTAAAACTTTGGGCCATTAAACCTTAAATGGTAGAATATCAGTGAAATAAAAATGAGCTAAGCCAAGACTCCAGAAACTTGGAATCCAGCCATTGTTCCACAAGTAACAACTTCTGTTGACATTGGGAAAATCTAACCTTACTTGGGTTCAGCTTATAAATGTCCAAAGGAGAGCTAGGTCTAAAGAAAGGCTTTCTAAAAATCCCTTGTAATTCTAAAATTATATGAATTTGGAACACTGAAGGTACAGTTTTCAGTTGCTCCTGCCACATAGATTGTATTTTTTTCCCTAGAAATTCTCCTTTTGCTGGTAGTAGTCATTAAATTGTCCATCATCAGAAATACAGAGAGAACTAGTTTCTCCTCTGATGACTTAGGCAGAAATGTTTAGCAATGTGTGCTCACTACATGCCAGGCATGATCCCATTTAATCCTCAAATTAACCAGGTGTGATTTGAGTATTGTAATTCCCATTATATAGATGGGAGTAATGAAACAGAGGGATTAAGCTATTTTCCCAAGATCACATAGATGAGGTGTGAAGATGCAGAGACTGAATTCAGGTATGTCTAATTCCAGAAAATGTGCTCTCATATACTTTTTTTGTTAAATTGTTTATATCAATAAAAATTGAAATACATATGCATGTGTTATATCAATAAAAATTTAAATGTATATGCATATCAATCTCTCTTTATTTCTATCTGCATAGACATATTTATCTGCATAGAGAAATAACATGAATGAATGAAAGTCTATCATTAGCTAATCATTAGGAGATGCGTTTAAAAAAAGGATTTAAAAGTAGCTCCCTCTCAGTGAAAGGAGTATATTTAATTGAATGATTAAGTCATTATTAAAATTGTATTTCATACAGTTAAATATATTTCTATACCACCTAAAGAACCAAGCTTTGTCCTACATACTGTGGAACATACACCAGAGAAGTAACAATGTAAAAGAACGAAGATTTGTTCTTTGCTCTGCTTTTAGCTCCAGTCAGAACCAACAGCCCAAAACTATTATCAGACCTGAACATGCTTAATTTAGGAATCAGAACCAATGACAGGGAGTTATTAAATATCAATACTTTGCCCCCAAGAGAAAACAATGAACAACAGTAGGGAAAGTTTAACAGAAGGGGAAATGCAACAAATTTGTGGAATCTCTTATGAAAATTCTAACACTGAAATTTCAGTATGGGGATCTTGACAAATATTCATTTGACAAGAAGTACAATATCTTTAAATTTGCCCTTTAAAATATTGTAAATGGATTTCATAGTAAAACATGTTTTGACTTGGCCCTATTAGATGCTAATAAGAACCTTAAATTCCATTAAGTATTATTAAAAGAGAGTAAAAAAAAATTAAAACTAGGACATGTTTCTCCAGCCAAAAGCTGTAGAAATTCTGTCCCATACAAAGCTTCAACATAAAAGGGAAACTGGGTCTCCAGAGACAGTCACTTTGTTGCCATGATGGAAGTTCATAGAGGTCACATTCATTTACTTTAAAAATGTTTGGTAACAGTGAACCAGGTCAAGATGAACCAAGGGTCTAGGATCATTATTGGAAACATAAACCACCTAACTATCAGTATTCGAAATAGGTCGATTTAATATAAAAGCTAGATTAGTCAGAAAATAAAATTACTAAAAATTGGCCATGGTAGGCAGAAGCAATACAATAGAAACCTTACCCTCAAAGAAATTTAGAAAGATATTTTTCTCTGACACATTTATAAATTTGTACTAATGTACTAATGTGCATTAAGAGTTAGCTATATAGGTAGTAAGTAGGAATATAAAAATGTTCTTTATTTAAGGACAATTAAAGGAAAACATTGCCAACTGGTAAAAAAAAAAAAAAAGGAGACTGAAAATTCTTGGTGTTCCTAAAATTAAGAATCTCATAAAGAAATGACACAGCTCTAGAGTGATAATAGGATGTTTCTGGCATTAGGATATGATTTTATTTGTAGAATGAACTGGTTTATAATGTTACAAAGGATAACATAAAACTTTCTTAATTCTTCTTTTAATCCTGAGTTATGTATTAACCTGGAAGACAACTATAACTTGAAATTCTCTATATGGGAGTAAAGTAGATTGTATTTTCAGTGCAATTAGAATAATGCAATTTTAGAGCCAAGGATGGTTTTTAAAGAGAGAAAAATGGCTCATGAAGAACTGATCCTAAGTTATTAAGTAAAACTGTTTAATTTAATAATTCTTATGGTATTTTCTCTTCAAATAATTACTTGAGTAAAACCTACCACCACTCTTTTCATTTGGAGTTGAAAAAAATAGAATTAACAGGCCCCGATAAGTTTTAAATAACATGGTCATTAGAATACCAGTATGTGAATGTGTGTGCATACAGGCACATACAAACTTGTTCATACATTGTAAAAATTAAATGACATGTACTTCAAATGAAATAAGCATGTCTAAATTATCTTCTCCTTTAAAGACATCTCAGTAAAAGAATGAGAAAAATGTTGGGGAATGTCTTCTCCAGTTATTTAACATATCCATCGAGTGTGACAATTTTTCCTGCTTTCTTACCATCTATCAATCTAACCCACAAGGCAGATCTGTCTAACAAATTTAAGTTATTGTATGCCTTTACCAATATTTGGACCAAGTTAATGTCTTATATATTTCAATTGAAACCAAAATTTTAAGGGAAGCCTTATTTGTGGAATAGAAACACTGATGTCCTCTATTCTATCAAGAAAGGAATTAGAACACATTGTTTTCTAAAGTCCAAAGCAACAACAGAATAAAACATCAAAGAAAATGAAATCAAGATGAATAATGTAAATTGGTATGTTTATTTCTACAAGGTTTTAAAGCTCCATATTTAAGAAAAAAAGTAGATCAAATTCAAAATACATACATATTTTCAGATATCAAAGAAAATTTAGTCTATGATAAAATATTCTTATGTGACCATTTGATTACATATGCATTCACAAAACAATATTTTATAATAAAATTTGTTTTATATTTGATTGCCTTCCATTATAGCAGGTTTGATTTTTGCTGTTCTTCTTACTTGTCCTATGCTGATAAGGGAAATGTGGAAAGAAGAAGAGAAGGGAGAGAAAACATTCTAAAAAAGAAATGTGGTAAAGATTTATGTGAGAAAAACAGAATCTATTCTACCTTCTTAATCTTTTATTTCTACATATAGCAGTATATCAGTACCTCCCATAACTGTTTGAACAATCTCTCAACAGATAATTTTAAATATATTATGAATTTCATAACTATTAAGTGCTTGCAAGACTGCACCAAATTAACAATTTATAAAATATGCTTTAGAACTATGCTTTTAAGTTAATGAATATACTAGAAGCTGTGAAAATGAATTTCTTTTAGATTGTCGGTCTTGCTCAGTACTTATTTTTACCTGGAACATTCCCTACTTCCCAAACTCTTTTTTAAAATAATAACTTGATGGATGTTGACTCTGTCAGTATCATTTATCTGTACTAAAACTAGAAAGAGGGTAAATACACAGATATAATACCTCAACATCTCTCTTAATGTTTCCCCCAAATTACCATCAGTGTGACATTATTCCCTTTAGGGACTAATGGGTATGTGTTTTTTCACTCTGGGAACTAGTGGAAGTCAGCAGCTTAACATTTTGATCAAATGAAATTCTAAGCTTTTAAATTACTCGTACTTAGCAAAATTTCTATTAACCATCAGAAAACTTTGTCTCTGATCCTAGCTCTACTTTTAACTAGTTGTGTGATGTTGGGCAGGTCATTAAACTTGGCTAGAATCCATCCATTTCAACACTAAGTCATTATAACAGAGCTTAAAATCCACATTATATATACAGTGTTCATAATTGTGAAATAATTCCAAAAAAAAGGAATGGAAGATGATGATTACATTTAAGTGGTCAAACAAAGCTTATTCTTCTACATATTTATGGGTTTAGATACATTTTTGCAATTCTGCTTAACAAAAGACTCTCTCAGTCTCATAAAAATTTGTAAAAATTCAGAACTATTGGTACCTTCATCAAACTATAGTGAAACCAAGTGATTTTCAAAGGGCAACATCACTGACTATGGAATTGTACCTTATTTATATTGAGAACTTGCCATAACATTTTTTGTTATAATAGGTTTCAACAATTAAAAACATTTTAAATCTAGATAATCTGATACCATCAACTAAAACTATATTCAAAGTCATCATACTTAGACTAAACATGGAAATCCAATGAACAGTTTTAAACCACTGAGCAACCACACTCCTGATAGAACATATCCCATTAGAAATATGCTTTTAATAATTACAGTTAAGGAAGGTGAAGATTTTGGTTGGAACATCTCATTGATGTATCGCTCTCACTGAGACTGTGACCAGTTCACTGAAATCTCAGGGAAAACAAGAATGAATAAACCCTGTGGGCTACATAATCCAGGAAAAATAAATTAGATAAAGTGGAATAAATGCTGTTGATAAAGAAGTCTAAACATGATTAACGAATGAAATAATTTTGACACATTTTCTTCCATCATTTATGATATTCACTTTCAATAAAATATATTGGATTCTCAAGGTAAAACTTCAAGAGTATGATGAATGTTTCCCCACATAATCTGACTGCAAATCTAATAGTTGCTTCCAGATGGATGATATTACACAGGGTTGGATTCATAGATCCATGACTTAGGTTCCTTCCCTTGCTAGTCACAGCGAGTATGTACTGAACACTTACTATTTGTCTTGATATTACCCTAAAGCCATCCATCCATGGCTTCATTAAATCCTCATAAACACTCTATGAAATAAGTGCTTCCAGAAAAGGAATTTTCAGGAAGAGATACAAATTCTGTCCAAGTTCATAACGCTAGTGAGTGGTAGAGACAAGACATCACTGGCAAGGTATTTTTTCCTTTTGTTACCAATACAACTGCTCCTTTGTTCTTAATTGATGCTTCTCATCATTATAAATTTCCACATAAGAAAAATATGGAGGTTATAGAGCCCACTGTCTACACTAAGGGTAAGATTCTACTTGAACACCAAATCATTATGTTCCCTATCATTCAACATTTATCGCACATGGCTCTTGAGCATACCGCAAAGTTCTTACTGTCGTGACTAAATGAAAACCCACTCTACCTTTCTGCTTTGGTTGCCCTGCACCTCCACCATTAAGAACACATTCACGGCACATTTTAAATATGAATCAACAGAGAAAACGAAACATTTCTAACATTAACTTCCCTTCAATATGGGATGAAAATTGCGGTCAGCTTGCTTAGACTGAAGCTCCCTGACACAGGAGGGCCCATGACAGGGCCACCACTGTATGATTCTCCTGGCACAGGAGGCAACACAGCATGAATTAGGCTGAACGTAATTTTTACTCTGTAGATCATTTCAATCAGGCACATCTAAAAATGAGAAACAAATATACATTTTTTAATTGGGAGAATGTATGAAATTATGATTTCTGACCTGGATCTGTTGCTGAAGCAAATTGATTTTGTGTTGTTGCTGCAGAAGTTGCTGCTGTTGTCTGGCAATCTGTGGAGAAATAGCACATGGGAAAATTTAAAGTGTATTTATTATAGTCCTATGGGGAAATTACCAACGTTCTGTTTCTCAAAGTTTGATTTGACACTGATTATTCAGATGATGCAAATAGGTATGCTTGTGTCTGTACAGTACCAGTGGTTCATCATTAAGTAGGATCAGTTAAGACATTCAGTCTTCGGGAACCATTATGGTTCTTTTGGCCTAAAACGAATGAGGCCCTAAGACACTACAACAGTGATCTAATCCAGTATGAAATGTTCATTTCAAAAATCCTACTTCCTGGCGATATCTTAAAAAGATACTATCTCTGACATTTTCAGCTGTTTTCTACGAGTATTGATGAAACAGGGGGGTTTTGTGACCCAGGAGTTCAGAGTAGCACAAACTATTGTAAGATGCTTTATTTCTTAGTGAGGTTTTGTGTTTGTTGGTTGTTTTTTGGTAAATACTGTCCTCATTTCTGCCTCTATACTGCCAACTCCTCAATGTACTCTATTCTGATTCATGCTACCGTTCTCAACTAAAATGATTCTTAATAAAGTCACTAGTCACTTCCATTTTTTAAACCGTGAAGTGATTTTTAGTCCTTACCTTTTGACCTTTCATCAGAATGCAACACTCAAGGCTTTCAGTGATTCCCACACCTTCTTCCTTGACTTCTAGTACATCATGCTCTCCTGGTTTAGCTCCTAAGTCCCAGTCTGTTCTTTCTCAGTCACCTTCGAAGGCTTTATCCACTGTTGTGGTGCTATAAGGCTTAATTTTAGACGTAATTCTTTTCCCTCTATACCTACTCCCATATGTATGCCAAGTGCTTATAAATTTGTTTCTGCAGACTAGACCTCTGCTTCAAGCTTCAGACCTACTTATCCAATGACATTCCCAAAGGTACTTCAAATTCAACAGGTTAAAAACTAAACTCAGGACTTAGCCCTCAGTGTGGTCATCTGAAAGGTAGCCATCTAAAATGCCAGCAACTAGCACCATCATCCGTTATTTGCTCTGATAATATCCTCTTACTTATTATGTACTATGGTATGAGTCATGAATATTTTGCTCACCATTTGCAAAAAGTCTGAATAGTTAATGCAGAATGCTTGATTGAATACCATGAGAAGAGAATTTTAAAACACCTTATTGCATCATAAAGGGTAGGCTACCTTCTCATAAGAATGTAACATAACTCTCCTGTAAGTAAGCACTGGTTCTTATCCTCATCATTGCCATTTTCATTAAAAAGTGTATTTCCTTAAATTCAGTATCAGAAAGCTAAAAATTCAGGATAAAATACAAGCAGAGTCCTTTACTATAAATGAAAGAACCAATATAAAGGGGATGGGTCAACATGGCTGCACAATGAACTTTCCATTTCCCTTATGGACATCCGTACAACTATGTTTATTGTAATGTTTTCTTTTATCTTAGGAATACAGTAAAAACATTTTTTTGAGGTAGGAAAGGAGATTGTAGAAAAGGGAATGTCCTTTTTTCCTTAAGTCCAGTTCTTTCCTCCCACACCCCAATATTTCAGTTTATATTAAGGATTAATCAAGAAACTGACTAGCTCATATCCTTCCATTCTTCTTCCTGTTCCAAGCTACTGTTCCCTCTTGCCTGAATTATTGTGATGGCCTCCTATTTGCTCTTTCTGCTTCTGTCCTTGCTCCTCACAACCTATTATAAACCAGCATCTAGAGAGATCCTTTGACAAGGTAAATTGTCATGTTATTCAAAATTTCAAAACACTCTGTCTCAGAGTAAAGGCCATGTAATGCCTGCAAGCCCAATATAATTTGGCCTCCTATCTCTCTGATTTCATCTTCTCCTTTTCTTCCTTTGTCACTCCAATATTGCCACATTTCTCTCCTGTCTCTTGAACACACCAAGGATGTTCCTACTTCCCAAGGATATTCCAGCCTCTGAGCCTCTGCACTTGCTTTCCCCTCCATCTGGAACATTGTTTTCCTAGATAACTGGTTTGTTCACTCCCTCATCCCCTGCAATTCCTTACTCAAATATTACCCTGTCAATAGGGCTTCCCCAATGACTCCCTTTAAAAGAGCCCCTCTATTCAGCACTTTCATCCCTAACTCTCTGTTTTATTTTTCACCATAATTCTTATGAACATATACTATATTTTACATTTTAATTTATTTTCTATTTCTTACCAATTAGAATTCAATACATGAGGGATTTTTGTCTGTTTCATTCCTTGCTGGATCCCAGTAACTATAACAGAAGCTGAGATCAACAGATATTTGATCTCAATAGGTATCAATAGATATTTGTTGAATGGATGAATGTGGAATGGAGCTCATGGTCTGGTGGAAAGGCTGATCAGTGAACAAGATCATTAGCCTCTCTAAGGGCTGTCAGAGGAAGACTAGAGTGTGCAGAGGAGGCATGCGCTGTACTAAGTAGGGAGTGTTACGAGGAGCGTCGGAAAAGAAACCCTCAAGAGAAGATGAACCTAACTTGTATCTTAGGGAATAAATACTAAATGTCCTTCAGGATATCCCTGTGTCCTGATGAAAAGAGGAGTGACCACCACAGTGTTGATTATGCATGTCAGAAATGCATAGTAGAGAGGACCTGGGAGAGCAGATGGGCTCTGGAAAGCTGACCTGCGGCTCTCAGGAGGGATCTTCTCACAGGCTGTGTAGGCATCACTGCCTGACATCTCTCCAATATAGGGAAGACATTCTGGAAAAACTTAAGGATTTCTAAAGTTCAAAGGAGAATGTCAGAGAAAGTAAAAATTCCAGAACCTTGTGATGATATTTGGGGATGGGCCAGAATGTGAAAGAGAAAGAAAGGAACCTTGCTCTCCATTAGGGATTGCTCAGAGTTTTAGGGATCCTCAAATCACCAAAGTGGGGATTCTTTACAAAGAAATAGCCCCATCTGAGCTACAGTTTCAGAGACTCCCAGAATTTTCTAGAATTCAGATGTCTGAAGGTACTGAAAGTTAAAAACATACATGAAAAGACTGGTGTTTTTCTAGACTGTCACAGGCTAGCATTCTGACCTGTTTTATTATAGGAGGGTAAAGCAAGAGAAATATGGGCCATAGCCAATAACAGGTCAAATATATATTGAAAGAAAATGATGAAGCATTTCATTAAAAATAAAAATGTCATCTTTCAAGCAGATATGAACCACCAAGTAGAGAGAATAATTTGAAAATAGGGGATCTCTTCAAATATATTCTGAATATTTCTTTACCTCTTTCAACTAGGCTAGTTTACATTTTGAGAGCAGTTTGGAATGTTTGGCAGTACTGAGTAGCTCTGACTAAACAATGACTCTCCTCCAGTGTGGATGGTGAGTGGACTGAGCATAAAACATAGGATGTTATCCCTCTAAAAGATGCACCATCTCTATACAGACCATTACCTTATGTATACCCTCTATCTTCCCTTCTCATTACTAGCAATTTTCCTTTAAGTAACAGTCCTTATGCTTTGTTACCAGTTTCTCACTATGTGTCAGTTCTTCTACATGTCATTTCTGACTATCTGATTTCTGCTACAAAAGCTCCATAGAAGCCACACTATTAAGGCCAACAATAAGAATCTAAATGACAAATATAGTAGATTCTTGGTTCTGAATTTGTTCATTTTCCACTCTCTAGCAGCTATATACCAGTATCTCCAAGGATCTACCCTTAGGTCATGTCCATTTTCTCATGATTTAACCCCTTCTCTAAGTCAAGGCCTATAAACCTGCTATTTCTCTCTATGAAACACTCTGGGCTTAAGATATTAATATGGCTGTGTCTTGTATATCATTTCAATCTGAGCCTAAATGCTTGATCCAATCACCCTAGCTAAGAAATACTGCCTTGACATACAAGTAACTACTTATCGAGTTATTCTTCTTATATTTCTTCAAATAACTTATCACTACTTGAGATTATTTTATTAATTTCTTTTTCTTTGTTAATCACCTCTTTCCACTAGAATTTAGGGGCTTTGTCTTTCTGCTTGATTGAGGTAGCCTCAGCAGTTAGTTAGCACAGTGCTGGGCACATAAGAAGCACTTGATTGAAAATGAATAAAACTTATCTACTCCAGTGTATTGAACTATCATGTTTATGTAGATAATCTAAGACATTTAAATCAGACCTCTCTTAATTGGTATTTCTACCTGTCTCTCACTTACCTCTAGAGGGACAACCTGACAACAGCTCTAATTCAATATCATATAGCCTGCTGCTGTTACAAAGTAGCCCTCCCCGTGACTTTCCCTATGACTCAACACTTTTCTTCTGCCTTTTGCCCATTCAGAAATTCAACTAAACATAAATCTTCCACCTGTTTATTGCTTTCTTCTTTTCTTTTTCCATGGTCAACACCCTATCTAGTTTAGATTCTTACTCGTTCTTATTATCTAAAATTCCTGCCCCATATTGAAATTTTATTTTCCATGGTGAATCCTACCTATTCTTCAAAGCTCCATAACAAACACCTGTTTAGTGAAATCTTCCATTTTCCTGACTGGAAATGTTCTCTTGACTCTCCACAGTTTTTGGTACTTCTCTCATGACCTATCAGCTCCTTGATTATAATTACCTCCATGTTACTCACCACTGAAGTAGTGGATAACTTTCTTCAGATCAGAGTTTGCTTTGCCATTTGCCTTTTTACATATTTATGTGGGCAAAAGGGGAGAGGAGCTTTAAATGATCTTTGTATGCCTAGGAGACTGACATAAATAGCAGCAAAACAAAGCCTGAGGAAACTGACTGTGTCTCTATTTCTTACCTGTTCTTGCTGCTGCTTGGCCAGCTCCATTTGCTGGCGTTGTTTCTCAATCTGAGATGCAGCCAGTTTCTTCTGCTCATCATGGGCAGCCAACAACTGCTCTCGCAGACTGGTCAGCTGATTGATCATACCCATAAGCTGCCTCTCCTTCTCAGCTAGGCTTTCAGGAGTTCCTGAACATAACACAGCAATAAAACATAGGAGAAAGGAAAAATGAGAAGAAAATTTTTCAATGACAATGATTCTATTGTATTGAGAACTATTCCAAATATAAGGTTCTGCACACAAATCAACATATATTTTCTTTTAGATTTTAACTCAATAGTAAAAAGTCATCATTATTTACCCATCACGAAATATCAGAATGAATAAATATTTTGATTTTTTTATATAACAAGTAATAACCTATAGCTTTTTTTCCCTTTTATTTTACAAGTAAACTGTAGGCTGACTAGCTACCGATGCTAACCGTGTCGAGTCACACTCGACATCCGAGTGCAAACGGTTAATAGAACTTACTGCCATTGTTTTTTCTTTCTACAGGCCTATTCTATAAACAGGCACCAAAATTAACTTCATAGAAAACAAATCCTGTCATATCACTTCCTCTGTTTAAACAACTCTACTATCTTCAGAATAAAATGTCAACTGATTTTTAAGAATGAATGAATTCATTCAAAATATAACCCAACCTTCCCACTTCCTTTTTGCATCTAAATTCTAGTTACACTGAATTTTCCCCCCATACTTCCCAAATAACATCCTTTATAAGTGCCAACTACCTAACCATTCATTCTTCATGCTGGAGCTCATGTGTCATATTCTTTATGATTTTTCCCCTTATTCCCACTAATACCAACCATTCCCTTCCTTAGGAATTCAAATAGTATGTCTCTTTATTATAGCACTTACTCATTAATTGTATTATCTTATTTTCACACTTATCTCCTAAAGTCAACAGACACAGTTGCGACACAATAATTTTTAGTTACCAATTTTTATATCTTCATTACCTACTACAGGACCTGGCATATGCCAAACCATCTAAAACCATTTAATGAATAACATAAAGAATAAAGTCCATTCCCTTTATATCACTCTGATGTTAGGCATACCATATAGCTAAGGGAAATGAGGAGATGGTTTATCTTATAAAACAGTTGCATAAGTGTTTTAGTTTTGGCTCAAGAGAGTTAAGCCAAGGAACTTATTCTTTTGTTGAGGAAAATTTCCCCATTTTTATAAAGCCAAGATAAAGGAGTAAATCCTATGGCTTCATCTCAAAATTATCATGTTCTTTTTTTGTTTGTTTGTTTTTTTACCCTCACCTGAGGATATTTTCCCATTGCTTTTTGGGGAGAGTGGAAGAGAAAGGGAAAGACAGAGAGAAACATCGATGTGAGAGAAACACATCGATTGGTTGCCTCCTGCACCAGCCCCGACCAGGGTCCAGGCCAGGGAGTAGCTTGCAACCAAGGTATGTGCGCTTAACTGGAAACAAATCCGGGACCTCTTGTTTGCAGGCCGACCCTCTATCCATTGAACAAAACCAGCTAGGGCTCAAAATACCATGTTCTTTACATTCTCCCCCAGTGTGTGGGGTGGGACTAATAAATGACTTTATGGATATTGGAAATTCTAATAATAGTTTTAAAACATTCTAGACTTTAAAAAGAACATTCCTTAATATAATGTAACAAAAGCCACCAGGGAAGGAAACCAGCTTTAGTCATCTCCCTCTAGAGTAAGATATATCATCATCCACATATTATTTGGATTCCTTCTTCTGCTTTAGTTTCTTAGCTAATGTACTGGGAAACCTGTTAACCCTAAACCATATTATAAATCAGCCTATGAATTGACATTTCCAATACCACTCCTTACTCCAGACCACCATCATCTCTTATCTTGATTAATACACCCGTTTTCTAAACCATTCTACCTGGTACCAGTTTTCTAAACCATTCAACCTCCCCTAGTAAATCTCATGCTGCCTGCTTCCTCCTCCCCTACTAAAACCCATTCTCCAATTACAAGTTCAGGAAGGGAAAGCAAATCATGTCACATGCCTGCATATATCATAAAATGCTGCATATATAATAAAATTCAAGCTCCCTATCTTTAGAAAGCCCTGGATGATCTGCCCTCAACTTCTATGGCATCATCATCTCCCGCTTTCTCTTCGCAAAAATGTTTCAGTCACATGGCCTTCTTTGAGTTTCTCTACAACCAATATGCAAACATGCTCCCACCTTAAGGCTTTTGTACTCCAATTGTTTCCCTTGGGAAACTCTTCACGTAGATCAGGGTTTCCCAATCTGGACACTGATATTTTGGGCCATACACTTATTTTTCTGGATATCTGTGTTTAGTGTCTCTGGCTAGGTGCTGGTACTACTCCCCACCTAGTTATAACACCCCAAACATGTCTCCAGACATTGCCAAATTTCCCCGGATAGAGCAAAATCATCCCCAACTGAGAACTACATCAAATGGCTGGCTCTTTTATTTAATCCAGTCAGCATATATCCAAAGAGTTCCTCCTATGTGCCTCACACACATATCTAGGTGCTGGAGATGCTACAGTGTACAAACAAGCCAGACAAGAGTGTCTGCTTAATAGACTTTGCATTTAAAGAAAGAGATAACCAATCCATAAATCAATCAAACTCAGATCCAACTGGATAGCAGTATTTGTTGAATGAACTGAAAAATATAGCGAATAAATAGACTAATGGGAGAGAATCTGAATTTACAGCTAATGCTTCTTTCAGGGGTGCTCTTATCCAACAAGAGAGCAAGGCAGAACCCCTCGGATTTATTACTTGGGATCTGATTCTTATCCCCAGGCTGCTTGTTTTCAAATGGTCTAATGTTATTTAAACAGAATTATCTCTTTCAGGCCACACACTGAATCAACAATCTCTTTTATCTCAGAATGTTACGTCACCTAAGAGGGGATCTACTTTAAGCCACATGCTCAATCCACATAGGACGTCTTTAGTTCGCAAGTCCTGAAAGGCCATAGTATTGCTGAATGGATTATTTCCTCGAATCCATTACTGGCATTACAGAGCTATTTGGTGTTTGCCTTTATGTCCCAACTTCTAGAAAGTACAAAATTATAGCTTTCAAAAACGGCCTCTCTCTCTCTCTCTCTTTTTTTTTTACTGTACTAACTTCAGTTGGCATTTTCTTTAACACCAGGTACCACACTTTGCCTGCCTAAATGAATGCTTTCTGAGTAGGGTGAGAAAGGTCCACCAGGGACACCGATGGGAAAGAAATCAGGCTCTAAAGAATTCTTCAAAGAAGGCAGGTGGAGAAACTGATCTAGGCACTTCTGAGTGGCCTAGCCAGAAAACCGCTCAAACAATGCCCTTCTTTTAAAACCTCACCGAGATAGAAATGCTATTTGAGAGAACTTTAGATGCAGATATGTTTTTGTTATAATGCTACAAATAAATTTAAGTCAATAAAATACAAAAGTTGCAATGATTTTACTGAGAACAAATGATCTGTTCAGATTAATCAGAGCCACCATGGGTCCCCGATACTGTCCTCAGGTGAAGTGCCAATGCAGTGACCTTCAGTGTAATGGAAGGTCACGCTAGCTGAAACAGTGTGTGACTCAACTGGATGCCAGCTGGGATGCAGGCACTGTGTTGTCCCCTTTCCAATAACTACAAGGCTATAAAAGGTATTGCTTTATCCTTCACAGGACCCTTATTCAGTGCCTTTGCTTTAGATGAGGGCGACAAACTCTACACACTGTCCCGTTACACTATATGACTGATTTGAGAAGAAGAAATAAACAATTTCTTCAGGTAGCTAATCAGTTTATTACACAGATGGACTGCTTGCTGTCTGCAGAGCTTTTTAGGCAAACTACTTTGTTCTGCAAAACTGGATCAAGTGTCCCTTTGTGTGTGTGTGTGTGTGCGCGCGCGTGCACACACACACACGTGTGTTGGAGGATTGTTTCTAATGTAACTTTAACATCTAATTACTTCACATTTCCAGAGTACCAGACCGTAAAATAGTGTAAATTCATACAAGCAAAATAATCTAACCTGTAAAATAATTTTATGCTTTTAAAAGTGGTGACCTTTACTGACTCACATTGTTTCTTAAAAAGTGAGACTGACTTTAAACAGGTATAACAACCATTTTTTGAGAACAAAACTATCCAAACCAAAAACTATTTAGTTTTCCTACTTTAAAAGCTTATCATTTTTCCTTGGCTTGTGTTGCTCAGTGATTATATCATTGGCCCATGCACTGAAGGGTCAGGGGCTCAATTCCAGGTCAAGGACATGTACCTGGGTTGCAGGTTTAATCCTCAGCAGGGGCAGCAACCGCATGGGAGACAACCAATCGATGTGTCTGTCTCACATTGCTGTTTCTCTCTTTCTCCCCGCCCCTTCTACTCTCTCTAAAAATCAATGGGAAAAATATCCTCCGGTAAGGTTTAACAATAAAAGAGTTTATTAATTTTTTTTTTACTCTTTTGAAAGTAAAAAACACTTCTTTGAACTTTGCCAAGCTATAATTTTATTCTCTGTCTACATACCCTGGAAGTAATTCACTCACAACAACTTGAAGCCAGCACTTAGGAACTGAGCTCAGTCCTCACTTGGCTGTAGTCTTAGATATTCAGAAGAGGTGCTTGCTGATGTGTGCACACGTACACACTCAGACACACACATTCACTCACTCACTCGCACTTTTCCTGGAACCAATTAGGAGACGTGACTTGGGGTGGTGAACACACACTACAGATGGTGTGTAGTAGAGTTGTGCACCTGAAACCTGTATAATTTTGCTAACGATGGTCACCCCAATAAATTCAATGAAAAAGAAAATAAAAGTTAAATGAAAACTGATCTGATTAAATAGAGGAGAAAAGTTTCAATCCACAAGAAGACTCGGTAAATACTGCAGGGGCTGTACACATCATAATATATGCAAACATTCTATTCAAATAATTATTCTAAGGTATCATTATTAAATCATCTAACAATAGAATAAAGGTCATACTTATCTTTCCCTACGCTGACCAAAAACAGTGTACACAGTGTATGACTCCATAAGACTTACACCTTTATTTGCCTCATTAAAAAAAAAAAAAAAAAAAAAAAAAGCTGCCAAACAACGAAGCCATTGTTCTTGTCTAACTTCTGAGGTGGCATGAAAACCACATTCCTGGGCACCACATAATCATTGAGTCTGACCCCCCAAGCTCCATTAAGTCAAATTTATTTACCCCCAGAGGGCAGCACACTATTGTATCCTCTCCACTTCCTAGCCCCCTAGGAACAATGGGGAGTAATTGCAACTGTCACGGGCAGTCAGCAGGAAAGGCAGCCCAGCCCAGTGTTCCCAGTCTTCTGCCAAACCTTTTCCCTCATCCGAGCACCTAATCACCCTGCCCCGACAGAAGAAAGATCTACGGCTGCTTTTCAAACGCATCAGAAAACAGCTTTTTGAACAGAACCAGAGGACAATAACCAAACTTGCGCTCTGAATGTGAAGCTTAAAAAAAAAAAAAACCCTCAAAATTAAAGACAGAAACTTCTTTTGTGAGGGCACCACAGCTCCCTGAACTAACCACTCAGGCAAGCCTGAGAGGACAGCGGAGCATCGTGCCTCTGAGCCTCTCATCGCTGCTGTGGCTGCTTTTAAGTCTGACTTGTGAGCAAAACAAGGGAGGGGAGCATGTTTGTCCTCCAATGGAACACAATCACAAGGTTGGGGACGGGCGGGCTTCTCTGTGCTACGCTCAGTTATTACCTGGGTCAGAGGAGAATAAAGAACCTGGGAGAATAACAAGTCCTTTATCTCAGGCGCAAATGGGTTAAAATGCAACAAAATAATATAAAGGATATGCTGCCTGAGAAAAAGACACTATTTTGTTCTCTTTAAACTTTGTTTTTGAACTCTTTAAGGCATATCATTATTTGTCTAAATTGGATTCCATTATAGATTTTGTTGATTAGCACCCATTCATTCTCTCATCACCCATTCCCACCTAGTCATAACCTGAATATACCTAAACTCCAAACAGATGATGAAAAGTGAAATCCTCAAACATTTTCTGGGAGTGTCATGTTACTGAGATGTTAGTGGCGTGTGGACCAAACATTTTAGAAGACTGATCTACGCTTTGCCTTCCTCCTGGATGCTCTGAGGTGGGGCCTCAAGAGAGACAATGGCCTCTCATTGGGAGAACACGTGTGCATGCGCACATATGCAAAAAGTTGTTTATGCCCATATTTCTACATGCATATAAATATACATAGATGTTCAGTCCCCATCACAAAGTATATAGAGTAGCATATAACAATATTTTAATAAGTACTTTTTTCTAAAAAATTATCCTTTAGAACTCAGAACCAAAAGTGTCCTATTAACAACAAACAGAAAACCATAGATTGCATACTATGATCTGAGAAAACACACTTTCAAATTAATTTGTAAGGATTATTTGACGATATTTTTATATAAACTTTAATCTTTTCCCCTTGTTATTAGTATAAGTTTATTAAGAAATGAATATTCAGCCTGGCTGGTGTGGCTAAGTGGTTGAGCATCGACACACGACCAAGGAGGTCACGGGTTCGATCCCCAGTCAGGGCACGTGCCTGGGTTGTAGGCTCAATTCCCAGTAGGGGGTGTACGGGAGGCAGACAATTGATGTTTCTGTCTCATAGATGTTTTTATCTCTCTATCCCTATCCTTTCCTCTCTCTCTAAAAAAAATCAATTAAAAGTAGATATGAATATTCAGTATTATCTGAAGCCCATATAGGATTTTTCTCTTTGTTGTATGTAATTTCTGACTCAAACACACACACACACACACACACACACACACACAAAACACCAAAAACATTGCCCTTATTAATACAAAGCAAATTTCTTTTAAATTTCCCCATTAATCATTCTGGTTTCAAATGTAGACTATGTACATCCATACTTGTAATATGTAGAATATGTGAAATCACCTCAATATATGCAGCTTTTAACTCTTCTTTAGATATTCCTATTTAAGAAGTTGACCACGTATCTTTTAATGATGAAAACCAAAGCCTTCTAAAGATACAGTAAGGCTATTTTATTAAAACAACCCACCACTTATCCCATACAGTACAAAGAGAGAAAATAAGAACCCTGATCTATTTTGGATCTAAATCATTGTAAACATATTACCTTTTATTTCACCAAAGTTCCCTGATCCCATTGCAAGAAGCTTGTCTTTCCAGTCCTTTGATAGTAGCTTTTCAATACTGGGGGTTTCTAAGTAAAGAAGGAAAAAAAAATAATGTAAGCAAATCAACATGACTATCTTTACAATGGAGCTCATTAAAAGCCTAGCTGCTAAAAATAAGGCCGTCCCCATCCCAGCCCCAGTTCATAATGACTTCATCAACAAACTGATAACAGGGGAGGAAAAAAAGAGTGTGTTTTGTCACCTGCTGTTTCAAAATCATTAGCTTTTTCCTCTTGCAGAACAAAGCCCTTCTAATTCTTTATGACAATGGGTACATATAAACCTGCAGTTCATTGTTTTTCAATTTGGTGAATAAATTCCTGCTATAATGGGTGCTTGTCAATTTCAGGGTGTTAGTCTGCAGTCAAAAAAATAATTAATGTTGATAAAATGCAGAGTAAAAAAAAAAAAAGGCAAAGAATTAGCTCTTAAATCTGCTACATGTAATTATATCCCTCTGTGTGTTTACAATTACATCCACTTTATAATATGTGTTTAACATCGTGTGGTGGTAAGCACACTGTGGAAAGATTTGCTGCGAACATTAAAAAAAAAAAAGTTGGTACAAAGGAAGCTTTACAAAGATTGCAAAATCTAGAGAGGTGAGTAATGCCTTTAATGGGCACTTATTATTTACTTATTTCAGATTTGTGTCACACTCATTTTAAAATGCCCTGTATTGGGACAGGGCACACATATTTTAGAGAGCAAAGTTATGCTTCCCTCTGATATTTGTTTCTACATACCACATGGTTTTGACCTCTCCTTTTGTGTCTGGATTTTAATGCATAAGTAAATATAAATGCTAATAAAGTCCCCAAACATTAAACTCCCTTCCAAACAATGTAATTGTATGTTCTTGTCAGCATTTAGATGGGTACACAATTACAATGGCTTTCAATCCCACGATTAGCACTGCATTCAGTTAGAAAATGGAGTGTACTAAAAGATAAGTGTCCCAGTATGTGCCATCTAAATAACAATACCCACACTTATTATCTAGATCTAAGACGTGCACTGCCATTCTCCCCATTGGTGTTTATGTGTATTTGTGTTTGTGCAGACAGTTGTCTACCCCCTACTAGCAGCATAAAGGGAGTACATGTTAACTTATCAAAGGGACCGTCTGGCCTAGAGACCATAAGATTATTAGAAACTGGCTAATTTTCCCCACATCAAATGCATTTTAAGGTACCTTCATCCTCATCTTTAGCTAATGCTACCTACTTTTTTAAAGGCCGTGATCTTATAGCCCTCAGCTGTATCACAAAGCCTGTGTGGAGTTTTTTTCTTTTTTAAAAAATATCTTTTTTGATATCAGAGAGGAAGGGAGAGGGAGAAAGAGATAGAAACATGAAACGTCAATGATGAGAGAGCATCATCGATCGGCCGCCTCCTGCATGCCCCACACAAGGGAATCTGGCCCACAACCCAGGCACGTGCCATGACCAGGAATCGAACTGTGACCTTCTGGCTCATAGGTCGACGCTCAACCACTGAGCCATGCCAGCAGGCTCGTGTGGAGTTTTCAAGAAAGTGAAGGTGAAATTTTCTTTGGAATAACTGTAATTATCTGGAATGCTTTGTTTTCAGATGTCAAAAATTTGTGAAAAAGTAAAACGTCGAAAAACGTCTGAAGTATTACTGTTTTATATAGTCTGTATGTATGGTGAAAATTATATACATGCATACACATATATATCAAAATCATTGTGTGCATATTTACCTATAGAATGTGTGAAAGTACTTATTTTCCTTTGTAAAAAGTATATTTCCATTTTTTTTCACATTTAAGAAAAAGATCCTAAAGAATTTACTTTTTCTTAAAATATCCGTTTTATGAAAGGGTAATGACAATTATATGAGCAATAAAATGGATTAAATATACTCTTACTGTATTCAATATTTCTGTTTATTGAGGCTTTAAAGGTAACTTTAAATACTTCTGCAAAGATTTCCACTGTTTCTCCATTCCCAGTAAACACTTCATGAGTGAAATTATTTTTTAAACCTTATCAGAGTAGGTCAAACAAACACCACTGTTTCTTTTTTCTAGCACTCCACAAAAATTCTTGAGAAGCATGTAAACAGGGCACAGCCAATATGGTATTTGCAATAGAGTACTGTCAGTCATTAAAAGCTAACAAACCTTTGCAAAGCAGGAATGCAGCAATAGAAATCCATTGTGCACTAACAATAGGCTCCTGAACCTCCCGGCACCAAAAGCAGACCATTTTACTTTTAAGGCTATTGTCTGCAAAGTCCATGACAAAGCTTTTCCCCTGCAGCTAGACAAAATATTCACTGTAGTGTGCTCATAAAGAAACAGAAGTCTTCTGTCTAAGTTGCAGAGTTAAAGAAACAGCCACCAGATTTCTGAAACCTGCAGAACATTCCTGGCCTCTTTATTAACTTGCATAAAGATATAAGTCTCGTATATAGAGCCACTTTATTTTCAAGTACCTAACTTTTAAGGTAGACTACAGAAAAAAGGAATAACTTCTTTAAGGCCAAGTTATTTGAAAGATGCAAAATCAGAAACACATCTAACTCCAGGTTGTTACATCTGTGGCTGAATAAAGACACCCTTATTTGCAAATGGATGAGATATATACTTTGAATTCAGGTTCAATAAACAATTATTGAGCAGCCTATGTGCCAGGAACTATACTAGATGCTTTTACCTGTATTATCTCATTTAATCATAGCAAATACATGAAGACTCAGGTTGTGTTATTATATCCACTTTACAGATTTGAAAAAGAAGTAAATGACTTGTCTGAGGTTTCACGAAATGTAAGGGGCAGAATTGAGTCTTGAACTAACGTTTGTTTTGTTTTTCCCTACAAATTCCTAACTTGCTTGTCAACAACAAAATCGTGAAGATAGCCACTGTATTGAGGGCCAAACGCTAAGCCATGTACCAGGTCCTTTGCCTATGGTATCTTAAACTTCTCACACTAATCTTCTGAATTAGATTTAGGTACATCCATTTTACGATCTAAGAAGCCAAAGTTTAGGGAGCTATCACTACTTGCCCAATATGGAGTTAGTTCCACCTCCAAGTCATATTAGCTCTTTCTATTACAAACACATTACTTCATTTCACCTGCCAAACAAGTGTGAACAGGATGGAAAACTATTGTAATTGTGGGAATATGAAGGGAGTCTCCCAAGAATGCACCACCCTGGCCAGCAGATTATTTCCAGCTGAAAACAGTGAAAGCCTAACAAACTCAAGACATGTTTTTTTGTTTGTTTGTTTGTTTTATTTTATTTATTTATTTATTTTTTTAGAGAGAGAGAAAGGGAGGAGAGAGAGATAGAAACATCAATGATGAGAGAGAATCATTGATCGGCTGCCTCCTGCATGCACCACACTGGGGATTGAGCCCATAATCCAGGCATGTGCCCTGGCCTGGAATCAAACTGGTGACCTCTTGTCTTATGGGTTGACATTGGCAGGGCAAAAGTTTTGTGTGTGTGTGCGTGTGTGTGTGTGTGCGTGTGTTGTTATTTTGTGTGTGTGTGTGTGTATGTATGTGTGTGTTGTTGTTGTTTTTGTTTTGTTTACCTCTCCTTACCTGCCTAAAACATTTAGACAGAAAAACCTGCTACAAGAAGGGCACTCAAGCATGGTCATCTCAACACGTATGACAAGTGTGGCAGATGTAAAGGATTCAAGCAAAAACCTGTTCACTAGATTCCCCTTTGTCTCTAGGTAGCCTTGCACGAATTGGTTTTTACCAAAGTTTGCTCTTTCTAATCTACCTGTGAATTGCTTCCCTCCCTATCCTTTGTTCAAAATGACATTTTGCCTCACTGCCCTTGGAATTTTCATGCTATGTGAATTCCCTATGCATGTGTATTAAAACTTTATTTTCTTCTGTTAATCCGCTATATGTTGTTTGAATTACTCAACCAGCCAGAAGAACTAAAGGGATGTGGGGAAAGTTTCCTGCCCCAACATTATTAACTCCATTGGATGGGTGAAGTAAAAACTTGACAGGATAAACTGAATTCCCTGGATGACATGTATCTATACGCAGTATGGTGGGATTAAAAGCCTATATTTCCTATAGTTTTCTTTTTGTTCTCAATGCAGACCCACAGTATGACTTTGAACTCTAAAATTCTGGATAATTTAAGGAACACCTATGACCATTTCGTAGAGAAACACAACAAAATGAAAATATATTCATATAGTGAAAGACTATTAGGTTATAAGTCAAACAATTTGGGTTCTCACCAAGACTTTGACACTGGCTAGCAAAGAGGGACCAAAAGCACATCATTTTACCCACTTTGCCTCTCTATCTGAGTTGCTGTGAATCACAGAGCTTAAAACAAACAAATCTAGTATTCTACCAACTACAACTGTTTCAATTTGTTTCCAGTGGTAGTTCATGAAAGGGTGGTAAGAAATGATCTCACAATAATAAGCACAACGGGTGGACATGTACAAATGACTAAAATTTCTCTAAAAATGGTAAAGATTCTATAGAATATTCATGAGAAATGTAAAAGACCAAATGGCAAAATCCCAATATTTATAATACACCTGTTCATTAATGTGTGAATACGAGAAAAGTGAAAGTTGACACAATTTGAAAAATTTATTATGTAAGTGCTGCTGCTTCCGTGTTTTTGGAATAAAATATATAGTATTAAATATTCCATTTCTGAAATGCAATGTACTTTTATTAATATATATTGAACTGTGTTTTATACGATGAGTGAGGGATGTTTGTGTGCTTAATTATTTCCAAATGTTCAAATTCTGGGTTACCCATTATTTTCACCTTAAGATATATCATAATTTTAATGCAAAAACTTTTATAGTTTTTCCTGAGATTTACTACTCCCAAGAATTGGGGTATCACAGTTGATTTGAAAATAAAAAAAATAGGGCTCCCTATTTTAAAATAAGTGTGAGGAATAATACTTATTATTTGAATGACATTTCATTTGCAGCCTGATGTCAGATGCAAACAAAATTGTGTCAATGGTAAAATTTAGTATAATATCCATTTTGTATATGAGAAAATTAAGGCTCAAAAGATACTTTGCCTGGACATCACCTGGACAGAAAGCAGAACAGATGAAATACAAAACCAGGTGCTCTTAATTCAAAGATCTGTCTCTTTAAAGGAAAGGCAAATCTGTATTTACTGTAAAAGAGAAAATAAAATGAATGGTAATAAACTGTGAGATAAATTAGAGAGATATAAAAATGTCCTTATCAGCATATTAATATTAATATGACTCTAAGTGGATTACTTTGTCCTTTTTTGCCAACTGAGCCCTTTTGATATGTTTGCTTGCTTTTCCTTCTCACCCTTGCCTCTTTTGCTCACATATGCTTCTTCACATCAATGACTATAGCAATCCCCACCAGCGAATGGCCCCCCCAACTGTGCCAGCCATTGTTACAACAGCATCCTGCCTCTTTAGGGCCTGTTCATTCCCTATAACTCTCACTCCTTTTTCCCTCCAGTGCCAAACACTCTTAAGACCGACTCCCTCATCTGGAACAATGAGACCTAGAGACTCATGCCAACATATTGTAATTCTCCAACAAGCTGCCAGTGCCAAGAATTAAACCACATTTGCTCCAGTGCAGTAGCTTTACACACAAGCTCAGGTTTTCGCTTTGTGTTTATGTAGGTTTTTCCCCTTAATCTCCCTTGAGCTGCAGTGCAGAGCTCATTGAAAAATCAAACAAGCAAAAAATATGTATGTATAATATTTGACTTTTTAAACAAAGTCCCAGGAGTTAGGTCATACCAAATCTACCACTGTTTATACTTTAATTTTGTAGCTTAGACTAAGCTGTGTTATTTCTGACATGTGATAGGGTGCATAGTCAGGAATGGGAGTTGTCTTTTGAAAGGAACAACGCTATGGTTTAACTTCAAAATCTACCAGTATCTTCTTTGAAGTCAAGAAGTAAAAGCATATGTAAATTATTCATGTCATAGAATCAGAATTTTAAATCTGAGAAGTTTTTTAGATATCATTTAGATAATAAGCATTTCATAAAAGTAATTTACTAAGGCATATATTGGACATAACTAGAACAAATTGTTTAGTTACTAAAACAAACAAAGTAAGCATTCCATTATCATGTAAATCTAATTAAACATTAAACATATTTACATTTCTTTTTTATAAGATTTAGATCTTCTTATGTGCTAATGGACTGTCAATCTTTAAGTGAGTAATGGATTATACAATATTATTTAAATATTTGACCAAGCAAATTAGTGTTAAGAGAGGACTGTTTTGCTCAACTTGGTAATAGCTGGTTTAGAACAAACCATTTTATAGACTGAAATTGTAAATTAAGGTTAAAGCTTTCTTAAGATGAAAAATCTATTAATGATAAAGGCAAAACTTGCAGCCTAACTCCTAATAGACTGCTCTTTTCAATATACCACACACAACAAGTTCCTTTAATACAGAGTCAAACTTTCAAACATGAAATGTTCAGTTTTATCCACCTCATCTAGTTTTAGACAACAGTTATATGACAGGTGTTCTGCATCCTTAATCTCTTTTAGAATTAGGTAATGTTAACTCAATATTCTTCCCTTAGAAGCTTTCACTAGCTGGCCCCCCAAAACTGAAGAATAAATGCAAGTTAGTGTACGTGGCCAAATACATTTTTCTTCAAAAAGCTAATTACAATTCAATAGGTTGATATTTAATTATTAAATAACTGAATTTTTTTTCTGAGGGAGAGACTGAGCCAAATCTGGAAATCATACATCAGTAAGATTATAATTCATGTTGACAATAGTGGCCTGTCCAGAAAACATTTTGAGCAAATATTAAGCATTGCAATGGAAGTAGTGTAAAAACTTTTACATATCTGGGAAGTTATTTGTGCAATGAAGACCAGAAGGCCTTGGAACAGTCCCATTAGCCAAGCACTACAGCTAGTCTGCCACTGGAAATGTCAAGTTCTTCTAGGAAATGTTAAAAAATAACACATACCACAACACACAACAGAAACACATCTGAAATTCCAAAGCATTAGGATTTCAATAAGCCTCATTTTATATGTCATTATCCTGAAGTGAATGAAGTTTTAGAAATAATTCACTTTTAGTAGTGCCAGAAAAAAAAAAAAGTTGTCTGGCCTGCTGATGCAAGTTTTGAAATCTTTTATATGGAATAAGTTTTTGGATTATTGCAATATCTAAATCATTACTCACAGGCTTAATTTTTATCTTTGCATAAAATGAAATATTACATACCTATTCATTTATACCCAATTTTATACCACATTTTAGAAGGATACTATACAATTAAATATGCCATAATCAATATGTATAATTGTTTCATATCAACAACTTTGAATAACCTTGGAAGTACTCCTCATAAGATGGATCTATACTTTCTACACAAAAATTTCCATGAACAGATAGACTTATGAAAATCTCATAGTTTTATCTACCCCATTACTCAGAAAATAAGTGTATTTTCTTGCACACTCTGCACCACTCTGGTTTGTTCTTGATTGAAATATTAGATTCCAGAAAAAATAACAATACAATTTGAGAGCAGCATTTCAAAAAGTAATTGCATAGAGATCTTCCCCAGTACAAAATATTTCATGTTTTGCTACTAAATATAAAAATAACAATTTAATGTCATACACCTTGATTCTATCACTTACTAGTTTTGTGACCTTTGGCAAGTAATTTAACTACTCTGCTTCAACTTACTCATCTCTAAAGGGAAGCATAACTGCATTTATCTCAAAGAATTTTTAAAAAGAATTAAATGAGTTAATTTATATAAAGTGCTTAAAACAATGCTAGGCACACAGCGACACTCACACACAAAATGCTGACTAATATTACAAATACAACTTAGTGCACAACACCCAAGAGGACTATTTCCAAAATCAAATGAAAGAAATATATCTGTTTCACTTTGCCCATCACTAAAACTACTGAGAAATCAAAAGAATCATCCAAGGATACTAGTTCCATGAATCCTATACATTTTTATGATAATGACCCACGACCCTTAGTTTCACTTGTTATCTATTATTGTTAGGAATTTTTCAGTTGGTTCATGTCAATAAAGGTGAGATAGCACTGGCTGGTTTGGCTCAGTGGATGGAGTGTTGGCCTGTGGACTGAGGGGTCCCGGGTTTGATTCCGGCCAAGGGCATATGCCCAGGTTGCGGGCTCAATCCCCAGTGGGGGGGGGGGTGCAGGAGGCAGCTGATCAATGATTCTCTCTCTCATCATGTTTCTATCTCTCCTTCTCTCTTTCTCTCTGAAATCAATAAATATATTTTAAAAAAAAGATGAGATAGAAAGAGATGTAGTAGTATTAGGGACAAGAAAATCTGTCAATTGCATTAGGTTAAAGTATGATTTGTCCCAAAACAACATAGACATACAAATATATTCAACTAATCTTTGCCTGATTGTTGCTTTTTAATCCTTACCCAAGGACATGTTTTTCATTGATGGGAGAGAGAGAGGGGAGAGAGAGGGGCGGGGGAGAGAGAGAGAGAGAGAGAGAGAGAGAGAGAGAGAGAGAGAGAGAGAGAGAGAGAGAAGGTAGAGGAAACAGAGAGAGAGAAAGAAACTTCGGTGCACCCTGATCTGGGATCGAACCCGCCACCCTTCGGTGAACAAGACGGCACTCTAACCAACTGGCCACACCAGCAAGGGCCTTTGACTGAATTTTTTTTCTTTTTTGACAGTTGTCTTTCTAACTTTTCAAAGGTTCTATTAGGTCCTCAACAATGGCTAAAGCTTTTAAGTCAGTGCTGTTGACAAGTGAAAGGGAACAACAAATAGCTGTGTAGTGCTCTTTACCCAGGGTCACTCAACCAACGGTAATAGTTATTATTTTTATTTATTAGCACGGTAGCCCTGTCCTCTATCATCCTAACTCGCCCCAACCCCCATGACAGAAAAAGCATTTTAACTTTTAATAAAAATGGGAGCGTGTAGCACTCTCATGTAAAGATCTTTCAGCAAAGTGCACAGCTAATGAATACTGTCCATTTGTATAGAATAATTTATGATGTTAGCAAAGTGTGGGTGGGGAAATGTGAATTAAGTTCTTGCCATTAGTTACAATGAGAGGGTTTAGAGTGGGGAGTAGGAGGAAGCAAAGGAGTGAGCAAGGCAAGAGGGGTATAATAGAAAGCAGAAGCAAATTAATGGAAAGAAAATTCAGAGGAAGATGTTCATAATGTATAAAAACTGTCAATTTAAGGAAGTGAAAATATTTCTCATAAACTATTTTCATAACTATTTTTACTGTCATCCATCAAATAACCAACTTTCTCAGAGACAAATTGTAATAAACCTGTTATTTTCCATTTAATTTTATTTGAAACAGTATTTTCTCAACTGTACATATGAGAGATAGAGCAAGAAAGAAATATAGAAGACAATCTCTAAGAACTAAATTATAGCAAAAGGTATAAGAAGATAAGTCATATATTTTTAAAGTCTTAATTTCACAAGACAAATACATAAACAAATAGGAAAAGTTTAAGATAGCTTAAGCATATCATAGCTTAGTAAAGATAAGGCTGAAACCGCATAGTTCTAAGCACATTATATATGCCTACTGATATGTTTAAGAAAAAATTGCCTAAATATTTGAATTTTAAATGACACAATTATCCTTCTTAAAAAAGTCTATCAACATAATCATCTATTTAATTAGATATCTAGACAATTTTGAACAGGAAAATTAATGATCATATTTGCACAATTTTGTTGTTTAAAATTGTGAAAGTGGGTAGTAGAGATGATAAAGAAGATACAAAAAGAATAGAAATAGAAAACTACTTAACATACATTAGAATAAGAATTCCAATACTTTAAAAATATGACAGAATGTTTTACCACTGGAAGTGAGAATTAAAGCGCATACAGCCTGATGCTAAACCACTACACATCCTGAATCTTCTCTATCACAACATATGTGAAAACAAATCGCAATCTCAGCTTGCCAGATGCCTGAAGAGATATGAACAATAAAAACTGACATGATTCATATGATAAGTCAGAGATTGTGAGATTGTGATATTCAGGTATCTGAACAGTTGAGCTGAAAAGCTACTTACAATTCAAATTATATTTTTATGTTCAATACATAACATCAGATTTACAATTAAGAAAAAAAAATCCTCTGATTTGCTTAAAATCATATATCTAAATTTGCACATATTCTTCTCAACCAAAGTAGTCCATCTGCCTTAACAACTTGTTATATTTCTCATAACCTTTTATGGATTTTTGGATCGTGTCATTTTTAGAGTAATTTTAGATGAGAAAATACAATAGTTTCGTGGGGATATTTTTTTCTTTTCTTTTCTTTTCTTTTTTTTTGCTAAAAAGGCATTTAATGTTCACAAGCTTAGACACAATCTAGGCAAAAATTAAACCTATAGCCATGTGTTAGCTATAATATGCTGTGACCCCCAAAAGTCAGAACAGCAATAAAATAAAAGAACCTGTAAAAGTTCTCTTTAAAAATCATTTTTATTTAAGAACATATGAAAGAAAATAAAAAGGAAGCAAATAAAAAGTCTGAATAAATAAAAAAAAGAAAGCATATACCAACAGAGACTTACAACTCTCAAGGTTAAAGACAGTGGGTATAAAATTGGGTATGCACAATCTATTGGTATACTCATTTAGTTCCCGAGTTGAATGAATATACAAAACTGCTATCTTTACTTTTATTGTCATGTATAGATACTGCTACTTTCTTTTTCTTTTTAAATATATTTTATTGATTTTTTACAGAGAGGAAGAGAGAGGAATAGAGAGTTAGAAACATCGATGAGAGAGAAACATCGATCAGCTGCCTCCTGCACACCCCCTACTGGGGATGTGCCCACAACCAAGGTACATGCCCTTGACCGGAATCGAACCTGGGACCCTTGAGTCCGCAGGCCGACGCTCTATCCACTGAGCCAAATCGGTTTTGGCTGCTATTTTCTTTATTTTGTAGAATCTACACACATGCATGCACACACAAAAGATTGGGAGGCATCAGACTCTATATACTCATTAATGTATCTAACAATTATCTATTAAGCCACTACTGTGGCACTGTGATAGGCACAAAAGCATGTCCTCTGTACCTCAAATAACTCACCATCTCATGTCATGATGGACAGACTAACAGGGACCAGATACTAAACCTTTGAGTCAAATCACTAGTGTCACTGAATTGCTGTCCTATTGTTTCATTCTTTGAAGTAAAAGAGAGCAACATCTTACTTGAATTATTATAGTAAATAAATATGCTGATAGATTGTTTGTAAAAGCTACTATCATAGTATGTCCATAAAGAGTTATAAAGTAGTCTTCTGCTTACCAATCCAACCTGTTATAAAAACAATTTCCAAAAATAGAACCAATTAATAATCTTGTCCATAATTAGAAAAATAATATGAATCAAATAATACTAGCAATATAAAGTTAAATTAAAAGGTATTTTTCTTAGGGTGGGGTATATTGACAAGAGGAAAACAGAAGTGGACCCCAGTCCAGCTAGAGTTAATAGTATTCAGGAAGCTTCCTTAAAAGGCGAATTTCCAGGACCACTGGAGAGTCCAGGTCTTTATGTCTTGGTTGAATCCCAGGAATCTGCACTTTTCCAAGACCTACAGTAATTTTTGGTCAAATAAACATGGATTCAGGATATAAAAAATATGCATAAAACATTTTATTAAATCTTCAGAAATTTAAGTTGAAAACGTTTTTCTTTTATTTTTTTTTGAACTATGCTTTATTGATTTTTAGATAGAGAGGAAGGGAGAGAGAGATAGAAATGTCAATGATGAGAAAGAATCATTGATCGGCTGCCTCCTGAACACCGCCACAATGGGACTGAGCTGCGTCCCGGGCATGTGCCCTGACCAGGAATAGAACCTGGGATCTCTTGGTCCAAGGGACAATGGTCAATCACTGAGCTGGGCTGAAAACATTTTTTCAACTGAACAATATCTGAAGTAGAATTGACTAAATTCTTAGAAAGGTAAAAGAATTTTACTTATACTACAGAGCCACTTAACTGATAATTTAAACATTATCAACTAAAAATATTCAAATATATTCAAATACTTTTCTATTTTACAGCGCAGTGAAATAAATATAACAAATTTTAAAAACTCACAACAAAATGCAATAACAAACTACCAGGATCTCATTATATTTTGTTTATTAAAAAATAAAAAATTACTACTGGAGAACTGTCAACACAAATTTTGTTTTAAAATCTCAAATAAAGGGCCACGAACAAAGGTAGAAAGATGTATGTAGTTTTCAATGTCATGTACCATACACATAAGAGAAGTACCTATGATTATATAAATGGCAAACAGGAAAAAAAAGAAACTCATGAGATGCCAGCCAAATGCCAAGGGCATTTTTTTTGAATGGTTGAGAACTGAGATGGAGAAAAATGTCAAATTAATGTTATAAATAATTTGGTAAATCAGAGAAGAATGAATGGGATAATACCATCATCATTCATTTAAAGGAACGGAAGGACAACAAATTACTAACCTTAAGAAGGGGTTTAATGGTAAAAAATAAAATATTCTATATACCTTCAGTATAATTAACATGCAGCACAGCAACCTTTTGACACTATATATTAATCCTCACAGGAGGATATGTTTTCTATAGAGGAGAGAGAAACATCAATTTGAGAGAGAACCATCGATTGGTTGCCTTCTGTAGGTGTCCCAACCAAGGTTGGAACCCAAAACTTAGGTATGTGCCCTGACCAGGAATCAAACCTTCAATCTTTTGGTGCACAGGTTCATGCTCCAACCAACCAAGACACCCAGCCTTGGCTCTTTCTATATTCTTAAAAACGTCAGTCAATAACATCTATAGAATTATGTCTCAAGTAACTGAGAGGAAAACATGACACACCAACATTTGAAGGAAGAAAGAAATATCCAGGAATAGAATAAAGATAAAAAAAGAGAGATCTGTTGACTATTCCTTCTTTCTCCTGTGCTTAGCTTTCCAGAAGTTATGATGGAACACTTTTACTCTCATATATGTAATCAATGATAGAGATATATATCACATAAATCTTTCTCATTCACATATACATATATTTAGTATAGTTAACATATAATATTTATTAATAATTTGAACTCATCTCATTAGAAATGTATGTGAGGCAAAAAAGTGAATCAGGATGGGAAGGGCTCAAGGGATTTTGGCCATACTATGATGAGTATTGCATGCTTTCTCAATCATTCACTGATTTAAAAGGATAACATTTTTTAAAAAGGTAAAAAACGTTGCTTAAAATAGCCTAGAGATTTGGGTGGAGTATAGTGAAATATCAGCAGTTAAAAAAATTACGATATAGGTCAGTATTTCATAACAAAACCAGTAAAATGACAAACCATCCAATGTTCTGACCCTGGGGTCAGAGAGTAAGCTTATGTAAACTTGGGAATGGTCCTTCAAAAGCCACAAAGCTCTGGGTTCCACATGCTAGAAATTCAAGTGTTTACACCTCTGAAAAACTTCCCGGAGGCATATTAAAGCCCCCAGGAACGTACTATCTCAGTTCCCACAGAGGCACAAAGTGTGTTGAACCCCACTTAGTCTCTGTTGTAGGACTTTAGCTCCCCCACCCAAAATGAATGCTGGAATAAATACCGAAGAGGGTATCAAAAAAGACTTCACTGACTTCAACTACTTGGAAAAATCTCAGACTTCTTCCAGAGAGAAAATTCCGATAAAATATTGTTAACAATTATGATAAATTATAAACATACTTAAGCATTCTGATAAAAGTATTCTAATGATAGGGGTTGAATCTTCAATTAAATAACAAGCATTCCAAATAAATCATTCCAAGTACAGTAGCTACCTATAATCTTATATTGCAAAAGAATTGGTAAACTAAACTTGTAAATCATTGCAATGAATTAGTAATCAGCAAAATTGACCTTCAAAGGTGCATTACCTACTTAAATATATGTTTTTGAAATTAAAAGTAAAAAAGTTCCATTTCTGATGAGAGGAAGGAACACATAATGCTTCCATGGTAGTACCAAAGAACAAGAGAGAAATTACTTGTTTAATGAAGAGATTAAATTATTTATGCAGAAATTTCTGAAATGTATAACTTCCATTCGATCCATGACCTAAGAGGTTTTCCTAATATACCGTTGGTGTCAATTTATTTATTTTTTTAGTCCATAATTCTAGATATAAGACTTGGCTTATTTATTTCTCTCTCTTTTCTTCTCAGCAAATTGTTCCAAGCTTTACAGCACAGCACCCTCAAAACGATAAAGCAGCAAAGCCAAATCTCAAAACACGAGAGGAGCTCTGTGCCAGGCAAAGCTGTATAAAAACTAAAATCCAACACCTTTAAAAGATACTTGATTTGAGTTTAATCGAAACTCTTGTTTTCATACATATCTCAGCATTTCTGGTTTTGTTGTGACACATAAAGTGCCTAAAAAATAATGATCAGTGAGGGTTCACAGCATGGAGGGGGGAAAATAATAGGAAAAAAAAGTTTATTCCACGCTATTTGAATTACATTTAGGTAGTTCTCTATGGGGCTACCACCAAATCCTTTAAGCCCACCAGCCTCTTACCTACATTAAATTAATGAGGCATCTCAAGCATTCATTCTTCACCAGCAGCTCCAGGCTCTCCAGTTGGACACCTACAATTTACTAAATTACAAACAGTGACCTTGGGGAGACATTGGTCTGTTACATTCAATATTGTATTATACTAAAATCTAGATAAATATTTGGGAGATTAAAACGGTAAGATATACGTTGAATTATATTTTCTGGGGTTAATAGGGGCAGCCTACAATTCTGTGATCTTCTCTTTACCCATACAAGCTCCTATTTTCCCACCAGGAAGTAAAGGCCTCCAGTGTTCAGCATTATAAAATACAATACTTACGAACGATCCAATACTAAGAGGTCTCTATTATGCCATGATACTCTCTACCTCCACACAATACTTTTATTAAGCCTCAAATACATTAAGCTTGATTATAATCAATTTTTTTTTATAATGCCACCTTCTTACTAATGCTTATAACACTTGGCTCCCAGGGATGTACTGTAATGAGATGGCCGGCTGTATTTTCCATTAAAGGCCTCTGTTGGAGTTTCTATAGTGCTTTTTCTCATATATTTCAAGCTAAAGGCTCCCTGTATTTTTATGTTTGCCTCACAATAGCCAGTCCCTTTTCAATGATTAATTTTTCTATTCAAAAACAATTTGCTTCTTTATCCTTTGTCCTGTCACGGTTTCAGAACAACCGCTTTCCTTTTCCCTTATCCATTGCGGGTGAAACTTACCTCCTCCCCTCCTCCCCCACTACCTCCTAGACTCCAAATTATTTTTAGTGACATATAGTCCAAAATATTTAGGAGCTCCTCCCAGCAGGAGGCTACTCAATTAACAAAAACAAAGCCCTGAATGATCAAGGCAATAACCGAGCCAAGAAGTACTGTAGCCATTTATATTATATGACCTCAGCAGTCTCTTGATTGAATTGCAACCCTGCATTAAATCAAACACTACGTGTTGTGTTTGTGACTTTATAAATGCTGGGTGTGTGTGGGGCGGAATCAGGGAGGGGAGATTCTAAAAATTCAGATTCAGAAGAAAAATTCTCCATTCAGAATCTATTCGGTGCATTCTTTTTTTAACGTGCTCTTTACTTTGGTTTGGAACTTAGATGCATTTGTGAAACCCTCTGAACTGGTACTCCTCAGTATGTTTAAACAACAGAAATAATGGAAGCATAATTGATTGCAGCTGGGAACTGTCACCCTATCAGCAAGCAGCACCTAACTGGCAAATACTACACGCTTGTTACAGATGCCTTTATGAATTGGGCACTGTATGAGGACTGGGCATTCTTTCTACCACACACTCAAATCAAAATCTTCGCTGATTTATTTCTCAAATTTTACTAGACTAGAAACAGTAAGTGGTTAGTCTGTTGGCCTCTCTCCAGTATGTTTGGGCAGAGAAGGTGGGGTACTTGTTTCATAAAGTGAAATACATAACAGATTTATAAACATGCTATATCTTTCCTTCGTGGAGGAGATACTGAGTGAAAACAATCTTCTCTGTGCATGAACTTTGATAGGAGAAAAGCAGGGCGGGGGGGAGAGTTAAAATACCTTATTCAGAAGCCCATTTTTGCGAATCAAATTACTAAAAATTTCTCCACACGTATCATATTCTAATCAGGGACTACCAGGGTTCAATTCTTATCCAAAAGCAGACTTTTATATCACTCTTTAAGTTTATTTATTTAACTCAAACTTTCCCCGAAAAAGGAGCAAAAAAGAAAAAAAAAAGAACAGAAAGAAAAGAAAAAAACTAATAATTCCACATTAAGTTACTAAGAGAAAAGCTACAGTAAGTCCCTTTTCCTATTTTCTTATATTTGTGTAGCTGTTAGACATTTTGCAAAGGAGGGGAGTACCAGCCAGCCTTTCACAACAAAAGACCCACTGTCACCGAGCCAGTCCCAGACATGGTGGAAACCAGCCCACAGGAAAAGGCCTGGCTCCAATGTTAGGCCCCGGCCGAGTACAGTCACTATATTCACTCAAATTGGCAACAGGTCTCAGTGTTCCTGGCTTTGAGCTGTGAACAAGGGTCGGGATTGAATAACCAATTATACAACCGCTGACTGAGTTTATCCAAGGTTTGCAAACTGCTATAATAGCCCAGTATTCAACCAACTGTTTTATCCTTTTCCAGATATAGTGTCATATCTCCCCTTGTGCTCCATTTACATGTCACTTTATTACATACATCCATTAAGAAGGTTAATACAGTGTCATACTCAATGCCTAAACGCTGCCTTACAGAAGTTCTGCTTCTCTCGGGGCATTTCATATAGACACCTTTCTCTGTCTTTCACTTTCTCTCTGCAAGTGAAACCAAGTTTCTGTCAAGACTACAGAACAGTGGATGAAAGAACAGTAGCCAAATGTCAACAGTTTCAAAAATACTCCTTATACTAATAGGCTGTTTTAACCCACTTTGGTATATTAAAAATGTGAAAATTCTGAAGTTTGGCAGTTCAGACTAGCACCCAAATTTGAGAGGCACATATAAATTTATCCAAATGTGTGCCTCCCCCTTTGCCAAAATGGACATCTCTCTCAAAGTTCAAGAAGACCTAGGATTCTTTTCCGGCATATCAGCATGCCTGCCCTTGTACAAAGTGGTTTCATTATAAATTAAAAAGAAAAAGAAAAAGAATTTCTAGTCATTTTCCTAAATCTCAACAAAATGAAATTCCTGAATGAGTACCTTCCAACTCAATAAATAGGATAACAGAAATGGTAGAATTATTAAGAAGTTATAAAGAAGGTGTTGTTGTGTTTTTTTTATTTTATTTTTCATGCCTTAATCTTTGGCCTTCCATTTTTACTCTAGTTTTGGTATTAAGTAGTATTTAACACAGTGTAATCTTATCTTCACCACTGAGGCTTTTTAACTGTAAAGTCACTAATACAGATTTCTTCTAGAATTCTAAGCGATAGCCACTGGATTATATGAAAGGCAAATCAACATTTAATAACAAAACTGACTAAAAATAAGAATAACCAATATTTTGCAAAATTATTTGCAGCTTTAAATATTTGGAGGTTTTTTTTTTAAATCTGTAATTAAAAGTAGAAAAGAAGTTCCCTCTAAACCCACAATGAAAACTATTTATATAGTTATGTATTGTAATAATGATAGCCGAGCAAGAGTAATACTAATAATTACTAACTGATGTGATGCTTAAGTGATGTTAATTTTATGTGCTTTACATATAATTCTTTTTAACTCATGCAAAATCCTAGTTGTAGTTATTAAGAACAGGGACTTTGTAGTCAGTCTTCCTCCTTCATTTACAAGCTTAGGCATCTTGTAAAATTACTTAATCTCCTGTGTTTCAGTATCCTCATCTATAAAATTAGTACAATCTAATATGCCTACCCTATAGGGCTACTGGGGCATTAAAGGACTTTCACTGTCTCAATACAGTATTTTTAGATGTTTGTCACCTTGACTCTCCTCTTCCTCCTTCTCATCATCATGATCACCTCCATCTTTGTACGTAATTTAATTTGCTCAAATAAGCAAATGTCAAGCAGTTCAGTGAGTAACAGAGCTCAGAACAATTTTGCTTCTTCAAGCAAATCAGTACCTGCAAGAATTTTACATGTTTGAAGAGTTTTTTAATAATAACATCAGCCTTCATTTAGTGAACAGCTATGTTTAACTATTTGCAAAGGAAATGTAGCAGAAAGACTATTCTAATAAAGAGTTCTAATCTTATTTCTGAACTCAGGAGTGTGATTCAAACACTCAACATTCTGAATTCTACCATGAGTTTCCTTTAAGTCATTATTAATTCTAGCTAAAAGTGCTGTGCATTACTATTTTGGTTATTACACCTAATAGCATAAACACTTGTAATTTGTTGTCTCTCAGCTGTGACTAGAAATAATTTGTTCACCAAATCAATGGTAGTATGGAAAAGAGGAACAGAAGCTATTCTGAAAAACAAAACTATAAATTGTAACTATAAAGACTCTGTGTAGTCCTTTCACTGTTTGCAGTTCATTCACTAAGTTAGAACATGTCGCTGATCTTTTTTTGTGTGATTTTTTTTGTCTTTATTGGTTAAAGTATTACATATGTGTTGCTGATCTTTTAAAAAGGAAAAAACAACAACACATCTGAGTTTTTACATTTTATCAGGTTTGGGCGATACAAAGATGCCAGCTAAGAAAAGCAATGTGAAACCTAAATTTCGTATAAAACATTAAAATGTTAATGCGAACCAAGTGGAATAAGGCTGACATTGGCAGGTAGGTAGCTGAAAAAAATCAGTTTAATTACTTTATCAAAGGTAGTTAAGCAGAGGGAGAAGAACACTCTAGAGTCAGAATTAGATTTGAATCTCGGTTCTGTTCTTTACTCACAAGTGGCCTTAGCCAAGCTCTTCAACACTTTGTTCATTTTTAAAAAGTGAAATGTTGATGCCTGACTGCCTTATAGGGAGAAAGCCAGAGACACAGACACAGAGACCATAACAGTGCCTAACACACTAGGTGCATACTGGAGGAGAGATGTATGCTTTCAGCATCTCAGCATCCTCATCTTCATCAACATCATCGTGTTACCTTGTTACTGCTATTGTGAATATATACTTGGAAGCGGAACAATTGTCTTGTTAAGCAGTATTCTAGAAAAATGACTCCAAGTAGTTAACTGTTGGTTTCAATATATGTTTTCTAAAGCAAATTGATGCTTTGATCTTGGCCATATAACTGGACAATGGTAGAAAAAAAGGGGGGAAAACCTTCACTTTTGCACATATTGTAGCTATAATTACTAATAGAATTAGCCAGAATATTTATCAAAGAAGTTTTTTTTTAAAAAAAAAACACATATTTTATTGATTTTTTACAGAGAGGAAGGGAGAGGGATAGAAAGCTAGAAACATCAATGAGAGAGAAACATCGACCAGCTGCCTCCTGCACACCCCCTACCGGGGATGTGCCCGCAACCAAGGTACATGCCCTTGACCGGAATCGAACCTGGGACCCTTCAGTCCGCAGGCTGACGCTCTATCCATTGAGCCAAACCGGTCTCGGCTATCAAAGAAGTTTTGTTCGATTTTGGAGTAATATGAAAGACTAGGTTTGAAAAATAATTGTTATATTTTTTCTTTCTTTCTCTCAGATTTTTAAAATCATGGCAAATTATTAATGTTTGACTACTATTATAATTCTACTCTGATAGTATTAACGTAGCAAAGAGAAAAAGTAAAGGAGGATAGGAATACTTCATCCTAAAACAAACAAAAAAAGCAATTCCACATTGAGAAGTCCTCTATTACACTGACTCTTGTTCTTTAGGTCATGTTCTCTAAAGAAAAAAATTAATGCAGGAAAATTATACCAACTAAGTGGAGACCTTTGAATGAAGAAGGATTATACAATCTATTTAACTACCGAAAATAAATGTTTCTGGGACACATCTTTAATCTGAATCCATGGTTTTGTAGGAAGATTTCCCCATGATACTCTTTTAAAATATGAAAATTCCAGCTATCTCCTTTTGTGTGCATGAAAAATAGAATTTACCTTATAACAAATTCTGCACCTGTAATGGCTATAAAAAAACCTGTATAACTTTACAAATAATAAAGATTACAAGATCAAAGACACAACTTTGTAACTCCAAATCAATTAAACAAATGCTCCAAGTATCATGATGAAGTCATTAATATTTGACTTCATTATGTACCATGCATAGTACTGCAGTTTATGTAATTGTATCATTTAGTTCTTAAAACAACCTTAAGGGGAAGGTACTATAAAGATCATCTATTTTACAGAGGGAAATGAGGCCTAGAAAAGTGTCCATTTCTCAAGGACACACAGCTAGTGAGGAAATATGCCAGGATTCACACTCATAACTGTTTGATTTCAAAGTTTGCTCTCTTAACCAGTAATCCTACTAACTCAACAAGCCCCCTGATAATAATGGTAAGTGGCATATTTAAAATAGAACTGATTGCATAAAATGCAATACCAACCTGAGCTCTTGCTGGTAATGATTTCTTAGTTCTTAAGAATATCCCTGATTGTTTTGGAGTAGATTAAAATACAAATCTCTTACCAAAACCCATAAGGAATTTCTCCAGTCATTTTCTACTATGTTTCCCATCATGCACTAGTCACTTTATACTTCTCCAACTAGCTAAGTCCACCCTCACTTATGTTTATTTCCTATTAAACATAAGCTTTAGGAGAACTGGAAACCTATCTGTCTTGTTCACTATGCACTTACATTTCCTAAACTGAAGCCTGGCATATATCAGGCACACTAAACACTACTTACTGAATGAATGAGTGAGTATATGGGTTTCTGCCAAACTTGTGGATTCTTTGTGCTTTAAGATGACTCAAGGTTAACTCACCTAAATTCAACTACATTTGTCATTCCAGATCTAAATTTAGATCCGTAATTACATCCAAATTTAAAACCTAAGTTTTAAATCTAAATCTACATTTATAATTATACCTAAATTCAAGTTCATTTGTGAAAAAAGTAAGTAAAAAACTAACGATTTATGTAGGGCAGATGATTCTGCTCGTCTTTGCCATCAATAAATTGCAGCAAGTTGATACATGACACATATGCTTGCGACTGCTGTTCCCTCAGTTGGTCTCAGTTCCTGTGTGCCTCTCCAAATTTGAGCATCTCACTCTGTCAGAAGTGCGTTTCATGTATAAAGACACATACTTTTCATTCAATATGAAACTCAAGTCCACAACTTCATGTGAGGTTCAACCCATGAAATGGCAACAGGTTGCAATGCTTTGTTGGACTGACCAAGTGATAATGGTGACATGGTCTCCAATGTGGCAAGTTCCTGAGTTATAACCAAGTGTGATTCTGTCCTCCCCACTGAATTTAGAATCTAAACGCAGTTTAAATGTGAAACTACTGTATTGTTTTTCTCATAAAAGATTAGTGAAGTATTGCATTTTTACTTAACTATGCACATACAGGTGAGAATATCCCTCATCCTTATGATCTTTTAAAAAATCAATGTGGATTAAGAATTGAGAAGAGGAATGACTAATGTTCATTATATAACAAATATCTAGTCTATGCCCAGCATATGCCAGTGACTGTGCTATGCTCTGTCGCTACAAAGAGGAACGTACTTCCGACCTAACAATGCTGCCAATCAGACACATAAATTATCACTGTACCAGAAGCCAGGGGAAGTATGTTCAGGACGCTATGGGATACAGAATGAGGTTGTGTAGCTCAGGGAAGGAAGGACATTAATGTAAGAAGGTCTACAAAGGAGAAGTGAGTTAATGAGCCAAGTGTTGAGAGCTAAAAGGAGTTTACCATGTGAATGAAGAGGATAGTATCATCCAAGCAATATGAAAAGGGTATGGTAGCAGAGAGACTGATGTGTATCTTTATTGCTTCCACCATGAGGTACATTCACAGTAAAAACTTTTCCATAATGAATTTTAATGTTTAATTCTGTGCCCCCAAATAGAAAATGGCAATTTTCATAAATCTTCACTTAACAATACCTGAGCTCATAGAGGTCTTTGCAAATGTTGTTTTGAGAAATACTAATTTTTCCTCATGACACTTTAGCCACAAGAGGAAGTTCACGAGTAATCATTGCTAAAAGGAGGAATTATACTTATTACAAAATCATCTGAATCCAATAAAATAACTTTATTTCTGAATGTTCTAACTCAGACTTCTCTAAGACTTGTGAGACTTGTTACCTAATGTGTGCCAACAAGTTCATTCAATTGACAAAAATAAATGAACAAGGAATTTTAATAAATATTAGTATATAAATGCAAATATGATCAATCATGCTTAGCTTGACAGTTTTTTAAATTAAATTCATGGACTAGTGTGAAGATACCTGTGAATTTAATATACATACCTATAATGCAGTCATATTCTCTGCTAAAACTACTATATTTCTGGTTTGTATGATGAAATTTCAAATTTTCTGTTTGACACAAACTACATTATGAGTAAGATATACTGTCTTAAATTAATTGCCTGTAAACTTCTTATTATTTCAGTTTTCTGGAAATTTTTTATCTCAGACATATAACTTGGGAAATTTCCCAAACGTTGCACTGTTTCTTTAGTATATGATCATATATGCACACATACATGTGCATCTGCGCACATATACATACATATGTACATACATAAGTGCATATGTACATACATAAGTGTTTATGTGCATATATAATGGCAAATAACCTAATAACTCAATATGTTATGTTTTAGTTAGATAAAAATTTCATGTCTGTGTGTTTGAGTCTAAAGCACTGGTTCTCAACTTTTCTAATGCCACGACCCTTTAATACAGTTCCTCATATTGTGGTGACCCCCAACCATAAAATTATTTTCGTTGCTACTTCATAACTGTAATTTTGCTGACCCACAGGTTGAGAACCGCTGCTGTAGAGCCTAAGACCATCGGAAAACACAGATATTTACATTATGATTCATAACAGTAGCAAAATTACAGTTATGAAGTAGCAACGAAAATAATTTTATGGTTGGGGGTCACCACAATATGAGGAACTGTATTAAAGGGTCGTGGCATTATAAAGGTTGAGAACCACTGGATAATGTTTGATATTGATCATTAATAGGTATAATGATGATGCAGGCAATATTCCCCAAATCAATGTTTATTTGCTTATAGTCTGTTGACAAAAATTTTAAAGTTTTTATTTTTAATAATGATTGATATAGTCATATCAGAATTACCTGAATAACTTGAATACTGCAAATATTATGTATTAAATAGAGGTAACATATCTAATAAATCACTTAATTAAAAGCTGATTAATCCTTAATTACTGTGTCAGCAAAAATAGCAGTCATTTTTTCTCAATTTTAAAAGTGCATTTTGAGTTTTCCTATGAAAAAACTACGGGGTATATATCATTAAAGAAAAAAAAAGGAAAATCAATAAGTCAAAAAGGTAACATATATGATCAGCACTTTGTTAGGTATTTTGTTTTTAATTTTAAGTGATTGGCTTCTGTTTTCATGAATCTTATAGCCAGAAAATATTTTTAAGAAAGCTATATACATAAAGCAAAAGGAAAAAAAAATATTAACCAGGTGATTCTAATTTTGAGTGTGATAAAAAATACAGAAGAGATATAGCAGGGCTAAAATGAGTCAAACCACTTGAATGAGGCAGAAATTATTTAAAATCAGCAGAAGAGATTAGAACAAGAGCACAAAAACAGGATATAAAAGGAGTAAGCATATACTAGTACAATAACTAGAAAAGTTCTAGTTGGCAATATTGGTATTTGATACATAAGAAGCAATTAATTTGATCAGATTTTGGAGGCCATGGGAAGGTGGGAAGGGTTGGCATCTAATGAAGCAGACAATATATAGACATAGAAATGTTTTAATAGGATTGTGTAATAATGAAAGTAGCATTTAAAGACCAGACTCCAGAAGGGTCCTGGGATTGATTCTGGTCAAGGGCACATGCCTGGGTTGTGGGTTTAATCTCCAGTGGGGGGTGTGCAGGAGGATTCTCTCTCATCATTGATGTTTCTCTCTCTCTCTCTCTCTCTCTCTCTCTCTCTCTCTCTCTCTGAAATAAATAAAAATACATTTTTTTAAAGGCCAGAGTCCAGCATGATAGATAGCCTGTAGGGAATAGGAGTAAAGGTGGGACATAAGTTCTGGACCAGAGGAGATGAGTGTGTAGACTAAGTTTCTGAAAGGGAGGCGCCTGGAAAGAGCGGTGGCATCTCTACTCAGGACACAGGAGAGCTTGTTTGGTGAAGAAGATGATTAACCACTTTTATTCCACTTACTGCTTTTGGCAGTCACGTTCCCCTTGCCTCCTCCCAGAGCATGAAACATTCTATGGAGACTGAGATAATATAGTGCCCATATTTTGGATAGAAGCAAGGCACCAAAGGTTAGGTTTCTTAGGTAAGGAGAATAAGTCGACCAACCGTTCTGTACTTCATTTTGTTCATGCTTTTAATAAAAACCTCTTCTGTTACCATGGGGAGGTGTTGTTGTTTTTTAAATTTCTCATCTCTGCTCTGACCAACTAACCATGGGGTGACAAACTACCTCCCTTCTAATCTATGTGCTATGATCCCGCTAACAGATGACTGTTACTGATGGATAACCACAGAAGTAAGAAAACATGGAAGTAAAGAAAACGTGCAATCACACAAGGTCTGGTTGTTAAAAACATCTGTGTTGGCCTTTTTCTGAAAGAAAACAAAAGGGAAACAAAGAGTAGTTTAATTTTATTGCACAATGTCTTCCTGCATTTAAAGTAATCCAAAAATTACTTTTAAATGATGAAAAGTAAAAAGAAGAAGAAGAATTTGCTTCAGGTAGACTATTAAAAACGAAGAATGATATCAGGCAAAGGAAAGTTAAATACAAAGAAAACAATAACTTTAAAAAAAATAGTAGCCATGCAATCTACTTTGGCAAATGAAAAATTAGTAGAATGTGGTGTCACTTCTCAGTAGAAGCTTTTTTCCCCAATTATTTCTTTTTAAATTGAATTTATTGGGGTGACATTGGTTGATAATATTATATAGATTTCAGGTGTACAATTCTATAACACATCATCTATATATGGCACTAGAGGCCCGGTACACGAATTCATGCCCGGCTGGGGTCTGGCCAGCCCTCCCTGATCAGGGCCGATCAGCCCGGCCATCAGGGGTGAGGGGATGCGGGCAGTTGGCTGGCCAGCCCCGCCCCCTGGTGGAACTCCTGGTCAAACTCCCAGTCGAGGGGACAATTTGCATATTAGCCTTTTATTATATAGGATTGTGTGTTCACCACCCTAAGTCAAATTTCCTTTCATCATCATTTATCCTCCTTTTCCCCTATTCTACTTCCTCTACTCACATTTATAACTTTTTAAGGTTAAAAAAAAAAAACCTAAAGGGCGCTTAGGTTAAAAAGACTGGGATTTGATGATGAGACAGAATACATATGATTTTTTATGGGCTAGACCAGTGGTCGGCAAACTCATTAGTCAACAGAGTCAAATATCAACAGTACAACGATTGAAATTTCTTTTGAGAGCCAATTTTTTTAACCTTATACTTCTTCTAACGCCACTTCTTCAAAATAGATTCGCCCAGGCCGGGGTATTTTGTGAAAGAGCCACACTAAAGGGGCCAAAGAGCTGCATATGGCTCGCAAGCCGCGGTTTGTCGACCACTGGGCTAGACAAAAGCATTACAACTAGCATATTTGAGGCATGCAACAAATATGCTAGTTGAAATGTCAGCTTCATTCTATTTTCCAGTAGCATATCAGGAGGTATCCTGGCATGTCTTCAGTTCCAAACCCAAGGGAAAGGTTTAGACTTGACAATAGAAGCATAGAACTAAAAGTATTTATATTACATGAATATACATTTTTCAATAATAGTCTAGAATCACACTCTTCTATATAAGCTTTTATCTTGTGTAATCTTCAACTAGGTAGAAATAAGTTTTATGAGTGCATGAGGGTTTCATGCTTTCTCCAAGATTTTAGTATTGCAAAAAATAATTCTCTAATACAGAGATAAAGACAACCTTAAAATCAAAACATAATGGATGATATATGATATGAAAAACCAGAATGGCTCCTCACGTCTTTAAGAATTTAATTTAATCTGTTTGAAAGTACTGATACATCTAAAAGAGAATATAAGTCAGAGGAACTTCTAGGCATCCAAAAATTGGGGGGAAGGATTGAGGTTGGGTGAATATAGGAAAGGAGCAGAAGAGTAGACTCATCCAAAATGACCAAGTGTGTGGACACATTAGCAAGGCCATCCCTACGTTGGAGAGGATGCCTAAAGTTCCAGCCAATATAAACCAGTTGTACTGGCAAAACTACCCTTATTATTGTAGTTATATTAACTATAAATATCAAATTTTATGTAACTCCCTTATTTAAATAACATGCTTACCAACATCTTTAAGACAATTATTTGGCTTACCACACGATTCTGCCTAAGGAATGGACAAAGGTTGCTTTGTCATTAGGATATTCAGTATTCTTAAATTTGTAGTAGTTATTCTTTATTTTAAAACTATTCTTTTGCCTCTGGTTAAATAAATTAACTCCTGAACTTAGGTGAAGTGAACTTACTGCTGAGAGATGGATCGGCTCTCATTGTGCTGGTAAAATCCTATTTATAACCCTTTGATCACTGAGTAAATGAATACTCCCCTGTAAGACACCTTGAAAACCTTTCTTATGAAAAAGACATGCTACCATCTCTGTTCTCAGTTCAGATGCCATTTCCTTAGCAGACCTTTTCTGACTGTTGTATCTAATTTAGCTCATCATAGTCACTGTCTATTATTCTCATTTATTTTCTTCATTATCTGAAAGCATATCATTTCTCTCCAATATATACACATACATTTTTGATAGCTCAATTAATGTGTCTTTTATTTCATATTTAACACATTGGAATTAATAATTATTCAAAATGTGTATACATATTTTTGGGACACCCTGTGTTCCATGACAGTCTGTCTTGCTAATCAATATACTCTGGTGTTTAAAACAATGTGTGCATCATAAAAACAACTTTGTAATGTTAGTTTAATGTTAAAAAAAAGAAAAGATGGGGGAGTATGCCCAGTTTCTATAAGTTTTAAAAATAGTTATTTGATGCAAAGAACAGGACCTTAGTCAGTGTGCAATCCTGGAAGATGTACCAGTTTGGGGAAAGAGGGGGAAATCAAGTGACTTGTTTGCTTAGAATTAAGCAAAATTTTTAAAATTGTTTTAGCTTATTACTATTTAGGAATATGGAACACTGGACCTAATACTGAGTGACTGAGTTGAAATAGAAGTTCACTTTATTCAGCCAAACATGAATTTAACTTGAAAAAGACTCTTCTGTCTAAAAGACTGCTCTTGTCCTTATTCTAGCAAATAGAAAATAATAGTAATAATAATAATAACCCTGCGCATAAAGAAGCAGAAAACAAGACAGTAATCCACAAATTAAATAACATACGGAAACCATTTAGCACAAGTTGTACTTACAAAGTTTACTGTTTTGATTTCACCATAAATTTATCCAAATTGTATAAAATACAGGTCAGATATTTTGTCTCTATTTAGTTGACATAGAACTGACAAGCTGCAAACAGACCACTAAAGACCATTCCTTCCATGTTCCACAAATAGTTACAGAGACTCTCTCATGTACCAGACATTGGGCAAGAATCTGGAAATCCAGCAATGAACAGTTCAGGCACTCTTACCTGCGTTCATGGAGTTTATAACCTGGAGGATTGCTAGGAACTAAACTTCTGTGACCCCATTATTTTAGTTTTCTTGACAACCTACCTCAATTTAATTGGTGAATAACTGACATCTGAAATTTCCAAACAAATTTTAAAATAACATAACAACACAAGGAAACAAGGAGCAATGGAATGAACACAGGCCAGAGGGTGGGGAAACCTGGTTCCTGCCCTGGCTTTCCTACCAGTCGTTGGATAGCTACGGGCAAACATGTGTCTTTGTAGGTCTTTCCTTGGTGAGATGAAAGATGGATGACAGAACCTCTAAAGTTCCATCGGGATCTATTAATGGCTCTCAGGTTTATCTGATTAAACATTAGATTTATATATAAACAGAAATAAAATAAGGTTATGCAGCAGAAAGTGGTCCCGTGTGAGCGCATAGCCTTCTCTGAAGATCTACTAATTCTTCAATTTTGAAGAAGTACAGTAGATTCTCCTTATCTGCAGTTTCATTTTTCATGGTTTCACTCACAGCCCACATTGGTCAGAAAATATTAAATGGAAAATTGCAGAAATAAACAATTCATAAGTTTTAAATTGCTGGGTGCCATGATAAAATCTCACGCCTTCCTACTCTGTCTAGCCAGGGGCATGAATCATCCTTTTGTCTAGCACTGTATACACTCATTTTAGTCACTTAGTAGCCCTCTAGATTATCGGCTCGACTGTCGCAGTACCCCGTGCTTATGTTCAAGTAACTTTTATTTTACTTATAACGCCAAAGCACACAGTGGTGATGCTGGCAATTTGGATATGCCAAAGATAAATCATAAAGTGCTTCCTTTTAGTGAAAAGGTATATATGTAAAGGATAAAACCATATATAGATATGGTTCAGTTCTATCCACAGTTTCAGGTATCGACTGAGGGTCCTGTGGGTACCTGTAGACTAATTGCAATACTATCTCCATGGCTTATGAAAAATCATCGATTTAATCAAAGCTTTGCAATTTCTCCTTGGAAAAGATCACAACTAACAAGTGTTTTGATACACATTTTTCAAAGACATTTCAAGCATGGTTTATATAAAGTAGATTTTATGAGGTGATTGCTTTCCAACCTGGGAGCTTTTATTGAGAATTTACACATTTGGATAGCCATAGAATTCGTGTTTCACTGTTTAAAATTAGTCTTTAGAAGTTGTAAATCAAAATCTACTCTCTTAAATACCCGATTTTTCCATTTCCATCAGTTTGTTGTCATAGGATCAGTATGAATGCTGAATGGGTGTCATTTGTGTTTAAACTAAACATTGAATTATTTGTGGAAAAAATAACAAGTGGATGGATGTTGCAAAATTAAATAAAAACATTTCAATAAAAAGTCTAAATCATTACAAATATTTAGTAAATTTTGATGTTTATTTCAAAAGGTTATTTTTTATCTAATAACTTACTTTCCTAGCAAGGAGTTATATGAACATAATACATAGCTAAACAATATTTTTGTTTTGTTTTTGTTTTGTTATTTATCAGTTCCAAATTCACTCATTAGAAACCTGTGAATACATAATTTACACAGATAACATTAATTAATGATACGCATTTTTAAAAAGTGTTTATAAAACACAAGTAAAATTATACATACATACACATATACATAACACACACACACACACACACACACACACACCATCTATACACTACTATAATGCATTTGGAATACTTTTGTGATGTATAGAAAACATAATTCTTAATTTTAATAAGTTCATATACATCTATTTAGTCTCTCAACAATGAAATAAGAAGAACTATAAATATTTTGTGTTACTAAATTTAAAAAAAACACACAAAAAAACACCTCTCATTTTTGTTGGTATTTCCTTTGATTTTTTGGGCCAGAATTACAAACAGGAAAGCAGACTATGAAGAAATTTTAAATAGTTTGGAAAACAAGTTATCTATGCTTCTTTGAATTTAAAATGATAATGATTTTTCTAATTATCAATTCGATTGTTTTTTATTTTAAAAAGAACTGTTGGACTATTCATTTTCTCCCCCTGCCCAAATTCTTTCTCCAAGGATAATGAAGTTTAATAGGATTCAGATCAAGTTCAAACTATTGTAGTTAGCTATTTAAATTATAAAAAATTCAAACTTAAATTATAATAAGTTCAACCTGTTCTATATAGCTATTTAAATTTTAAAAAGTCTTTATTTTAAACACCCCATATTTTTTAATGTTTATAATTATTTCTTAGCTATTGGTTGGAAACTAAGAATTTTTTTTTATTCTGGGAAAATAATACAAATGAAATATACTATTTTGGAAATGACAAATTTATTTCAATTCAGTAAATATTTACTAAACACCTATTATTCAGGTGGCAGAAATGTATAAATCATAGTACTATTGTAGGAGACCAATGGTCCTATTATACCAATCAGGAATTGTTTTCCTGCAAAACATTTTAACAATAGAGTCGGTATAAAATTACAGCCTCAAAGTATGACAAATCAATTAATAAAATACATTTTAAGTGAAGAAAACATTTACCATTTTCAAAATTTTATTAATATTTGTGCCATTTTTCATCCAACATACAATCCAAAGATAAGCAATGGTTAGTATCAAAGGCTTAAGAGAAAATGTATAAATGAAAAATTTTAAATTAAGCAAATCACTCCTATTAACATGTTTTATCTTTTTTTTTTATGATAAAGAGACTGCTATTTTGACTTTAATAGTGAAATGCAGGTTCATTGTGATCATAGTTTGAGAACCACCATTATTGCCCACATCTTCCTGTTAAAGCAGAACAAAAAAGAATAGAGGATATTATTTTTCTCAAGGGTCCCTGCCAAAGTTACCTAGATTTAGGTAAATCACAGAATTACATTTAGCCTCAGGTGCTAGGGTTAGAGGGACAGAGAATGTATCAGAACCACATAATTCCTAGATATTGTCCTTATATTTTAAGATTTAAATACTCATTAAAAATGAACTGTTCGTGAGTTTATCTCAGTACAAGGAATAGTGCTAGTATGTATGACATGAAAGTAAATTATATGGTAAATGAATATCACATTTTGAATATATGGGTCAGGAAGAGATATGACATTCTGAAACATTGAAGTTTTCTTTGGTATGAACATGCTATTATATATATATATATATATATTTCAGAGAGGAAGGAAGAGGGAGAGAGAGAGAGAACCATCAATGATTAGGAAGAATCATTGATCGGCTGCCTCCTGCTTGCCCCCTACTGAAGATTGAGCCCGGGGATAGAGCCCACAACCCAGGCATGTGCCCTGACCAGAAATCAAACCATGACCTCCCGGTTCAAAGATCAATGCTCAACCACTGAGCAATGCCAACCAGGCTGAACATGCTATTTTAAGAAAGACCAAGAAGTTTTAGCTCACTTTTTTTTTTATTATTATAAATTGTTTTATGGTTATTTCTAAAAAGCAATTCAGATTCATTGAGTACAAAGTAGAATCCAAATGTGGCAATTATTTTATTTTATTTTGTTTATTTATTTATTTTAATCCTTACTCAGGTATATGTATTTATTGATTGTAGCGACAGGGAGAGGGAGAGGGAGTGGAAAAGGGAGAGAGAGAGGGAAAAAAAAAGATCTGTTGCCTCCTGTATACACCACAACTGGGGATGGAACCCACAACCTAGATATGTCCCCTGACCAGGAATCTAACCTGCAAGCTTTTGGTGTACAGAATGATGCTCCAACCAACTGAGCCACCCAGCCAGGGCTGGAATTATTTTAAATTGAATATAAAACAGGAATAAAAGGATGGAAGGTACACTTTTAACTAATTCTACCCCTAAGAAGTTTTAAAAAGTTTTTAACAATTGAAAGTGTCCAATGACAGACTCAGTCTCCTTGTGAGCTATTTCTTCATTCAAGTCTTGTTCAGATAAGGACTGAATGACACACTAATCATCAGAGAAGCCATAAAAGTCATGTTCTTTGTCTTTAAGTAATGCCCACTCATTTTTTGGAGTCAGATTAAGCACAGCCTCCTCCAGAAAGCCCTCTTCAAGGTTTGATTTGGGTATCATTGTGCATATTTGTACCTTGGCATTACATTCAAAATATATTTTTAACAAACCCAACACATTAACATCTTGTATTGCAGACCTAGTAAGTAAAGCATGGCTGTGGAGTCTCTATATTAATCGCTGTGCATTAATTCTTGGATTTTAAAGAGGCCAAAATGGTCCTGACACAGCCAGAGAAGTAAAGGGGCATTCAGGAGCTCAAAAGACTGCGAGTCACCAATGATGAAGAATAACTTTAATGTTTACAAATGTGTACCTGATGAATATCAACTTTGTCTTACCAAAACATAATGTGCCATCATGCATAGACTTTTTTCCCCCATATCCCAACTAAACTAGTAAAATCCTTGAAAGAAGAGACTATACCTTATTTTCCTATTTTCTTTGTATCCCCAAGAGTCAGGAGTACCTAACACAAAGTAGGCACTCAGAGAAGATTGCTTGGGTTAATATACGAAATTTCATGTACCCAGTTAGAGGCTGAACTAAATGGCTTTGACAATTTAAAGATCCGAAGAAACTAGAAACACCAATTAGAAAGGATATATGCACCCCTATGTTCATAGCAGCGCAATTCACCATAGCTAAGATTTGGAAACAGCCTAGGTGCCCGTCAGCAGATGACTGGATCAGAAAACTGTGGTACATCTACACAATGGAATACTATGCTGCCATAAAAAAGAAGGAATTCTCATCATTTGCAGCAACCTGGGAGGAATTGGAGAACATTATGTTAAGTGAAATAAGTCAGTCAATGAAAGAAAAATACCACATGATCTCACTCATTTATGGATAATAAAGAACATTATAAACTTGAACAAAAAGATAGATACAGAGACAGTAAAGCATCAAACAGACTGTCAAATTACAAGGGGAAGGTTAGGGAGAGGTGGGGGAGATAAGAGATCAATCAAAGGACTTGTATGCATGCATATAAGCATAACCAATGGATGCAAAACTCTGGGGGGTGGGGGCATATATGGGAGTGGGGTGTGGGGAGGGCAATGGTAAGATATGTACACATATAATACCTTAATAAAAAAATTGGAAAAAAAAATAAAGATTATATAATAGTACTTTACAGTAAACTTGTTTACCTTCTTGAAGTATCAAGGGTACAATATAATGGTCATATAATTTCCCAAGGTATTAGATTTAAAATGCTTTTGAATTCTTAAGAAAAGGAAGTATTTTATTAGCAATACATTTTAAATAAAGAGCAGTGAGACTCTAAATCTTGTTCATCCTAAAATGTCATTGTAAGGTATTGTTCAGGGTGGTTTAAAACATGACAGAAATGGGAAACTCAAATGAAAAATTATTAGATTTAAGATTTTTATGTTAGGTCAGCAGAAGTGCATGTTCTAGATCATGTTTTCTGAATCTTAGACCCAAAGTTTCTGCAGTATATTATACTGAAAGTCAATTAAAAATCTCTCTTGCCCATATAATTATTTAAAAAGAATTTCCCATTTGTTTGCTCAAAGATTTGCACATCTGATGAACATTGCCATTTAAAATATATCTGTAACTGGTGGACACATGGTGCAATATGCAGATCTTGTAACATAGAAACCCACACATAAAACCTATATATTCATGTTGACCAATGTCACCCTAATCGATTTAATAAATAAAACAAATTTTGAAAAATATCAATACCAACCTAATATTGTCATAGTTATCTACCTAATAAAAGAGTAACATGCTAATTGACCGTACCTTTGTGATGCCCACCAGCCAATCAGGGGTGAGTATGCAAATTAACCCAAAAAAAGGTGTTGGGTTAATTTGCATACAGAGGCCTTCAGCACCATCCCAGGCCACTCTGGGCCTCTGGGCAGCGTGGGAAGGCGGAAAGGTGGCCTGGGCCAGAGTGGAAAGGCAGCTCCTGCCAGAGTAAAGGCGGTGCCGGCAGCAGGGAAAAGGACCATTCTGGCACGAATCTTCCTGCATCAGGCTTCTAGTATTCCTTATAAGAAATACTCATTGTTAACACAGGACTTTAAAGTCACTATTACACCCAACATTCTTTCAAGAGAATACAACATTGGATATAATACTACATTTTTTGGAAAATAGACCATAGTGTCTTCTGCCTTCTAATCAATTAAAGGTACTTTAGTTTTGTAAAAAAGTACTACAAATTTAGAAACATTACTGCTATTTTTTGTAAAGTAAGAGTTATAAATCATGGCATTATAGTTCAAGGTTCAATGAGCATGTCTATTACCAACATTAGCAGGGGATGTAAGTGGGAAAAGAGAAAGTGCTCTTGTTTGAACCTGAGATGCAGCAGAAGTAGTTACAGTCTAAAAAAAAAAAAAAAAAAAAAAAGAGGGAAAGTTGTCTTACCATGTAAACACAGAGAGAAAGATAACTGCTCAGATATTTACTTTCTATTGGTATTCCTGCATATACTATACTAGGCAAGTAAGAGTCATGAGAGCCAAAATAGGTGTGAAAATGTTTTGAAAAAGTTTAAACATGCATTCTTGTTTTTATGCCCTCTTATTAAAGAAAAATAAAATTACAAGATAGACATAAAACGCACAACAAAAATGCGGGAGAAAATACAGAGAGAAAAAAAGAAGGATTTGAAATAAAATGAATTGAGGGGGTCCAGTCACAGTAGCATATATAAACTAAGGTATGGTGCAACTGCTAGCACTTCCTACTATTCAGAGCTACAAGAGAAACAGTTTACAATTTTGTGATGTTTATCATATAACAACAAATCTGTTGTAGAGTTATAAAAAAGCTTTACCTGATGCACAAATCTGAGTGAAAAATCTTCCTGTGGGTCCTCATTATTGGAAAACCCGATCTGATTTAGTGAACTATATCCTTGAAATGGCATTTTTTTTTTTTTGGTGAACATTTCTTTTTAAATTCTTCAATGCAGAGTAATGATATAGTGCCCAAGCAAAGTTTAATAAAAGCATTGTACAATGGTCTAAGAGTGGAAGTGATGAAATTCTGCTTTAGGGACAACATTTTTAAACCTTCAGGTATGCTTGGACTCAGAGTAGTCAGGAATAAATATTTTATATTGCAACCGAGCTTTTTATAACAATGGAAAACCAGAATTCAGCTATTATGCAATTTGACAAGAACCTGGAATGCAGAAATTATCTATTACTTACTAGATAGATTCAATAAGTATTTATTGAGCACACAATGTGGGCCAGGCACCATTCATTAGAAATGAAGACGAATAGTTTAAACAAAGATAAGGATCATATATACTATCAATAAATTGTACGTTTCCATGCTTATGGTAGCTAAAGAAGTCCCTTGTAAGATAAAAATAAATATAGTAAGGGCCATAGATAATATTTGTAGGCTATCTGTATGGTCTGCCAACAAATTTTTCCTTCAGATAGCAGAACTGTCACATTTAAATAAAAATATTTCGAAACCTTAAAGATAAATCATCAAATCTCTATGGCTGATATAAAAATATGCCCAATAAATCTAATTGTATATGATAGGTAAGCTACTATGTGCACAAAGGAAGCCTGAGCTAGTGTATGAAGAAGAAGATAATCTTTTTGACCTGTTTCTCAGATGTCCCCCCCTTGGTTCCCAAAATATTCTGTATGTATGTCCACTCTAGAACAACTAAGGGTAATTTTTAGTATCTCCCATCACCCAGATAAGAGTAATAACAGTCATTCTATCATATAGAATGTATATAGGGCATAGAGGATCTACAAAAAAAAAAGGAAAGAAAAAGACAGAGATGAATGACGAATCAAAATGCAATAAAATATTCATTTTTCTAATGAACTCTAATCATTTTTTGAAACAAAAAAAAGATCCATCATGTGAACATTTTCAAAGCCTGTCTTGTGCTGTCCTTAACATGTATTTTAAGTCCAATAGCAATAATACCTTACTCATTTCCAAAAATATTCCAAGAGCATGTGCTTTTTCCTATTCTTACTGGTATTACCCTTTAAAATGATATTACAGAAAACATCCTTTCTAGTAAATGTGATTTGAGGGAGAGGGTGAACTGTTACTTGTGATTTTTACACAATCTGTCTATTCTTAAAAGGGGAATACAATATTTCTCTTTTTAGATTATTCTCTAAATTAAAGCGTCATGTGTACAGGAGCAAAGTCACAGGTTAAATACCTCCACGGGCCAGAGAGATTTAAACTGTTACTTTCCCACATGCTATTGATTACGAGAAGCCCTGAATATGTGAGTGAATCATTACAAACATATCACTACTACTTGGAAAGCTTTCAAAGCCAGCTAGCTTTTCCTATTGTGTACTTACCATGGGATAGGAGTGTTCGTCTAGCCATTCAAACAACCTTAAGTGTTAACTTCAAAATGGATTTTGTCTGGCTAGCTGTTTCAAAATGAAAACTACTACAGGCAAGGTTTATAAACGTGGTATGTAGTTTAGCTTTCTTGACTAAACCATTCCAAGAACTGAGTTATGCACTAAGAGAGCTTCAATTTTTAAATCATTGTGTTAGAACCAATTACCTTCATAGTAGTACCTAGAGCAATGTTAACCTAGGTCTCAGAAGGCTAATTTCCTAATGTGTTAATATAGCCACAGTTACCACTGAATTTAGGATAATTTATCTGCCAAGTAAATAAACTTTTAAAAGACCTAGGAAAGAAAATCATATTTACAAATATGCAACCTTCAATTTAAAGGCTTACCAGGAGGTCACATAAAAGAGAATAGAACACAAAATCAATTTTTCTGTTCTCTGAATGCAACAAACAAAATCAAATCTTCTTGAAATGGGTATTACTGCATATTTTCAAATAGGAAAATAATTTTTAAAAAATACATAGAAACATTGATACATTTCATACTTTCAAAACAACAATTTTGTGCCTCAGTAAATGATAACATTCCAGCTTTATCAAGTTCAAACTCAGGAGTCATTCTTAGAATGAACTTTATAGTATCCATCACAGAAGATTTTATAAAAGAATCCTTAAGAAACTATGTAAAGTAAACTAGTAATAAATATTTAATCCGTGTGTTAGGGCATCAAATATAGAAAATGCATCTACAAGTTTGGGCTCAATATGAGAATTACCAGCTATAAAATTGGCAATAGAACAACATTTGCTTTAATTTTCCTAGTTTATGTGTTCTACTTAATCACCACAAGATATTATTTTTCTTCATTTCAATAAATTTCTCTGTGTTTATGTGAGTTTTATTATTCATAATCACATCATAAGTGTCCTGATTTGCAAAATATACAGAAGCACCTCTTAAGTCTGGATAAGTTTTTAAGAACTGTATTAGAAAATTAAAAATTATTTCAAGATCTAGATATGCTGCATACAATAAATGACTCAATAGCAATTTTATGATAGCACACTCAGTTTTCATATTTCTCTCATAACTTCAACTGGTCGTTCTTTAAGTGCCTCCTGCCCTTCCATCTCTACTCACATTATCATCTTCATAAGTCAACATATCCAAATCAGATTTCATCTTTTAAAAATCCTATTAACTTTTAGAGAGATATAGAGAAATATTGATTGGTTGCTCCCTAGCAGCCCTGACTAGGGATTGAATCCGCAACCTGGGTATGTTTTCTGACCAGGAATTGAACCTGCCACCTTTTGGTACCCGGGATGACACTATGACCAACTGACCCACACCAGCCAGGGCCAGACTGCATCTTAATAATTAAAATCAGTGTCTAGTTACTGAGTACATACTATGGGCCAAGCACAGTAATAGGCTTTTATGTGTATAATCTTATTTAATCCTTATACCTGTACTGTGAAGGAGGTAATTAATATTTATCTAAAATTCAGGAAAAGTTGTCTATATTCTTACAGAAAGTAATGAACAGAATTTCCATTTAGACTTGGCAAAGCTCTGTTTCTTCAATTCTTCCAGTGTTGCCTATATCAGTAAGCCATGAATCAATCGACCAACAGCTGAGGGTCAAAATTTCAGAGCAAACATCTACTTTTCCCCAATCCATCTGCCAGAAATCAAGACTTGTTAATTACACGGAGCTAGCTCTTCTTAGGACAAAGTGGCTATTATCATGGGTGTGTAAGGTCATAGGACTCAAGCTAGACAAAAAAAACAACAACAAGGTTCTGGGGTCCAACTCACAAATGCGGAATAACAAAGCATCTTGTGTTCCAGCTCTATTGTCTAACACATGTTTTGCCTAACTCTGGAAATATTCTTGAATTTTCAGTCGTTTTTTATAAAGAGAGACATTGTTTTTGAGAGCATTTCATCGGCAGTGTTTAATGAGGTGGATATTGACTGCTATTTTGAGTACAGAAAGACTACTATGTTCTCTGGAAAATTTTTTGCAAGTTCTGTATCCACAATCTGTATTTTTGTGATGTACATCAGATATTAAGGTTTGGATCAATTAGGCTACAAATTCAGTCAATTAAAACTATCTCCGAGATTATCTGAATTGTGAAGATAGGCCATCCACTTAGAGTAGTTTGTTTATATGTGGTACTGGGACTCCGTAACTAACATAAATGATGGTGGACATGGCTCTTTGCAGGTAGCATTCATTAACTGAAATACTGATGCCCCCACAGTCTGAAACAATTTCAAATATGTCTCCAGACAAGAGAGATGTTAGCAAAAATTGGTAGAGGATAATGGCGTAAAAGGATTCTATAGCTCTTTATGGTTTTACACCCCCCCACCTCTCCCCCCCCCCCCCCCAATCAGAAAAGATTTTAAACTTGTATTTATAAGTTTGGAATTTTTTAAAATATATTTTATTGATTTTTTACAGAGAGGAAGGGAGAGGGATATAGAGTTAGAAACATCGATGAGAGAGAAACATCGATCAGCTGCTTCCTGCACATCCCCCACTGGGGATGTGCCCGCAACCAAGGTACATGCCCTTGACCGGAATCAAACCTGGGACCCTTCAGTCCGCAGGCTGATGGTCTATCTACTGAGCCAAACCAGTTCCAGCAATAAGTTTGGAATTTTGTGTGTAAATATTATAATATGTAAAATGGGCCATTACAAAAAAAACACAAAAAAAAAAACACCTGAAACCTTCATTAAAGTTTTTGAAATTTCTACTCAATTATCAAAGGCAAAAATATTCAAAGGCAGAACATATGAAAAAAAACTGGAAACTTTCCTCTTACATGACTTTTACCCAGAGATTTTAGAACTAGCCATTAAAATTACAGTAATCTTTCCCTAATGGTAAATGTCCCTCTTGTGAAAATAACTAGATATATATTTGCATGCTCTTTTCATCACTGCAAGAATTCTTGGTAAAATACCTATGAATCATGAGTAACTCCAAGTTTTAAAGTAAAAAACTGGTAGTTACTATATAAGCCATTTATTCAACAGGCATTTATTAAGTGCCTATTCTGTGCCCTGTACTCTGGAAGGCCCATGACTGCTAGACCCTCGGGTGAGGGACAGACTCTAAAACCAGCACATTTGCCAAAAGTAGCTTATAAAGAAAATAACCTTTCATTTTTTGTTTTTGTTTGCCCAGAAGGTACAATATGCATTTGTGATACTCACCCCTAAACAGTAACTTATAAGCACATGAATATTTATGAACTAACTAAATTAGACTGAAGGAAAAATACACAGAATGCCTATATAAATATTAAAGCCACTGTATTTAAAAAAGCCAGCAAATCCCTAATCTAAGAGTGGGAAAAGGTTAGAGAGTCCTAAAAGATTCCTACTTTCTGCTTGAGAATTTACTCAATTGCTTGATGTCTTATCTTGAGGCAAGATAATGTGTGAGGATGAAGCAAAATAATGGTGAAGAGGTGGGGAGCAAGGTCCTGAATTCAGTGTATTAATTCTATGTGTATATGTTACCACTGCATGGTATAGCTAGAAGCCTCTGCCTTCTGAGCTGCACCTGACAAGGATGAGGCTCTAGAGGTGCGGAGGGACGAAAAGTTAGGGGGCTCTCATTCTTAGAGCCCTGCACTTGTCAACTCCGCACCGGCAAGACACAGAGCGAGTGCCTTCTTAAATGTAGTGACCTGAGTAAGTACTAACATTTTATAACAACCTTCCCAAGAGACAGGCTGTGTCCCCAGCTTTCTTACTTCCGCAGGGCATGGTGACTATGGCTGTTTGTTTTGGTGTAAAGATAAACCTATAAAGATGTACGTACTTTTTGTATAATCCTTCATTGAAATGATTAGCATAAAATGAATTAACAAGCATTTCATTGAAACCACGGGGGAAGAATATTGAGAAAGTTTTATCTAGAAAGGAATAAACCCTTTATTTTAGTATACTCATATCTGATATGAAAGATTTTATGGACTTTCTCTTTCATTGGTGTGTTATTCTACTAGTTTATTTGGGGGAACATAAATGTAGGTATTACACACATATTTACCTAATTATTATTTACCTACATATATATATTTCTATAGGTAGACGTATACTTCTGGTGACCTATAAAATCTTAACTTAGGTAAGCAAATTCTCTTACTATGAGGGTTTTCAAAAATACAATCATACAACTGATGTCAGAACACTTTGCACAAACCCTGTTTTCCAACAGGTACACTTAAGTGGCATATCACTGTCTCCCCAGCAGATTGTAAACTACTGGGTTACATAAGATGCCATGAGAAAACTGCCACATGATGCTATGGCAAGTCTTCATTTTCCCCTTGGGAATCTTTATTTTAGCATTTCCTGCAACAGAGATTCTATCTTTCATATAGGAGTAACTTAAGAAATGTAAGAAAAACAAAACAATTCTTACTGAAAATATTTTGTATTGTTTGTAATACAATTTAAAAACTATACTATAAAAAACACTTAATCTTTTGCATAAAAATATGGCTGCCACATATATATGTTCATATATTCTGCTGACAATAAAGCTGACGAATTTGGGACTAATTTATTCAGTTCTGTGAAAGAGAATTTCATTTTTACAGTTTGACATTAAAAAGCATATCACTTCTTAGTCAAATAAAATGTAGACTCTCCTATAAATGCTAATCATCTCTTAGTAATACTATTTAAAATTTAATGTACTATTTCACTGATGTTAGAAAGACGATTTCTAACAATCCAGCTGATGTTTTAAAAAATAAAATAACTTAGGTTTAACAAATATACAATAAGAGAACCTCAAGAATAAACAGTAATACTATGGAGTATTTCGTGCCAGTATCTCTTATGTTTAAAGTTGTATTGGCCAACTTAACCATAATTGTTCATGATGCAGGGACCAAAATGTTACATGTTGAAAGATTCATAAAGGTGAGTACTTAGTATATGACCTACAGAACAGAGTAATACTTTGGATTTTCTGAAAAATGGAAGGAATTGGTTCAAATGGTACTGAAAATAGTGCTAAAAAAGATTCACAAGGGTATCTTTTACCATTGATTTTTTTTTTATGGGTGGACATTTAAAATTTTTTCAAAGAACAGAGCATTCATAAAAATGCTAGCAAGTGATATTCTAGAGACGTATTCTGTTTAGTACAGAAAAGTTATATTATGACCTTAAATATAATTTACCCCTTTCCTTACCTCAACTATGTTGCTCAAATTTTACCTTTTGGGATTACTTTTGGATAGCTCTGTAATGGGTTTAACACAAGCTCGTTAAGTCCTGCCTTGTGGCTAACTTGAGGATCAGATGAGAGCCAAATGTGAGGGTGGTTTTTGTGATGTGGGATAAGCATGTATGTGTGAGTGTGTGCTCATGTGTATGTGCCTATTAACTGTTCAAATAATCCAGGAAAACAGAAAAAAAATGCTGAATGGAAGTTTTGTGGATAGGACTAGCCATGGAACAGAGCCGTTGCTGTGAATTGTTAGTTAGTGAATTTCCAAAGGTGGCTACTACACAATGAAGCTACAGTTTACAGAAGGCCACCCCCAGGAACCTGTGTGTCTGTGTGCAGGTGTGTGTGCATGTACGCACGCAAAATACATAATAATTTGTAACATCTCCATTGATCACTATTTTCTCTTCCTGGAAACAATCTTAAAAAAATTGAGCTTTCTAGTATTTAAATTACTGGGCAGGATTTAACTAATAAACTTAAAAATGCTCTGGAGTCTGGACGGCAATGTTAGAAAGGGTGTAATTAGGCGTCTGAACCTGCCTGATGCACAGCTCTCATTCAGCCACATCTAAGGGCATCTGGAAAACCCCTAACTGTTACCTATCTGTACCCAATCGTCTACCAAGTCCTTTTAAGTACAACTCAGTTATGATGAATACTTTTACACAACTATGAATCCATGGTGTTTACAACTCAAATTATACCTTGCCATTGCATGCAAATTTCTTTTGCCTACAGTCTTGCCTGGCAGCTGAAATCTTTCTTTCTTAGAAGTAGAAGGCGTAATGCAACATTGAGCAGGACCCTGCAGAACCCAGGGAGATAGCAGTGGTCAATGGGGAAGAGCAGGGCAAGTTAAGTGTATCATCATTCTAAAGACATTTAAATTGCCCTGCAGGAAAAAGTTCAGGGAGAGGATAGAGAAAAGTATATATGAATGAATAGTCAGAATTTCTTAAGTTACCAGGAGTCAAAGGTCACATTTTTATAACTGAGGTGTATCGCTAATGCTTAAAAATCATATTAAAGAGTTTAATGACAGTAAACGTCAGAGAACAGGCAGGCAAACCATATGAGATGTCACTGGTGGGGGGGTTTTCCTATTTCAGTGGGCCTTCCTAGAAACTAAATAGGAGGGATTATGTCTGGATTAAACTCTCAAACTGTATTTAGCGCTGAAACTGGATCTTCTAAATGAAGACCAATTGTTCCTAATTGAAAAATGATAGGCTTTTACAATCCCAATGCATGAAAGAACTAACTGCAAAGTACCTAAAGGATCAGCAATATAGTAATTTCCATCCTGATTTAGTGTGCTTATTCATTCTTATATAGTATTATATGTGGTGTGTTTAAACATTCTCTACATTGCAAAGCTTTAAAGTAAAATATATTTGTAAATATATGAGAGGTGGAGCTGATCTAGGTGCCTACTAATCGTTTGTCCATACCATTTCACAATAGATATTTTTATTTAAAGAGAAATTAGCAACTGCATTTTATTCACCTTAAAGAGCAAACTCTGAGTCTAACTTGAATGTAAAATCTGAAAAATTATACAGCTTAAAAGTGGTCTTAATCATCACCGGCTGCTTAATGAGTTGAAATCATCTTACTAGAATGGATTCCTGATGCCCTCCTGTTCCTTCAGTAACTTATTTGCTTGAACTCTTTTTAAAATGAAAGCATCATTTTTTTTCAGACTAAATATAGGCACAAACAGATTAATAGAGAATAATTTCTTTAATATTTTTATCAGTGGCTCAGAAATCCACTTCGAAAGTGTTAAGAATATAGACAGATGTATCTTGGCCATAGAATATGCTCTCACTGAATCTATCAAGCTATGTGGATGACCTGGCCAAATTCCTAAATTATGGCACAATAAAGGGATCACTGATGGGCTTTTGGCTATAAATGTCCTTGGGGAAAAAAAAGACTTCAAAGTGGAAATTCTATTTATTTGGACCCAAAACAGACAAACAAACAAAAAGCAAAACAAGAAATACAAATCTTAGAGCAGGTCCAAACAGAACCTTGAATAGAAGCTCTGAAAGTGAGCGGATATTCCATGAATTCATGAATCTATCTGATTTTGGATTAAAAGTTCTTTAATAACTCCTGAAACCTCTAAAACTTTGGCACTGTTCTAGAGAAGTCTAAAAGTATAAGAACTATTTTATTTGACTTACCCAAATCTTTGTAAGATGTCTGATGCATTTTCAAGCAGAGATATTGTAGGTGTACTCTGCGCATCATGGTTGTAATACAGGCAAATGGCAAAATCCCAGTAATTTCAGCTAACTGTAAAGTTTGATAAAGCAATTGAAGGAATAATCTGGAGACAAAATCTTCTGCACATGGAAGATTTCTCCAAGAGAATCTTAAATGAGAATTGTCCACGCATGGATATTAACCAGCTACTAACGTATATATTCCACCAGGTAAGCTTAGTTATTCTCAACTAATAATTTATTGACTGTTTTATAAAGATAACTTTTCCGTATCAGTAATCTAAACGAAGTTCCTCAAACAGAAAATTACAGACAGTGCTCTAGAGTCAAGATTAAGCAGACCATATTTTATAACTATGTTTGGTTTTGCTTAAAATAACTATGTAAAGTTTAGCAACCTATCTATTTTATCTATGATATACATACTGTATTTTACAACAGATAATACTCTAGAATAATTGTCAATAATGTAACTTCAATGCTAATCTTCTAAAGTTATTGAATGCAAATGTAAACTTTTCAAAATTACAGTGCACTGGCCTGTTATTTGAACATTTCAAAAGGGCTGAAATATTCTTACAGTGAGATCTAAAAATGTCAGTGAGAATAATGGAGGGAGTTCATGATATTTTCCTAATTACGGTATCAAACACTGATAAGACTCTCATGAAATTGTGTCAACCCAGTGCCCAAACATACCAAGAACTCCATGAATATTCGCTAATTATGAATGAACCATCGTCATATGGCTGACCCAAAGAAATGAGCATAGTGAGAAAGGGGTGCTTAGAATATACACATTGATGATAAGGAAGATATGGCAATATTTCAACTTAGGGACATACAGTATATGTTTAGCTATCACTTTTCTTTATAAAACAGAACTTCTAGCATTAAAATGTTTGAGGGGTTAAGTATCTCTACCACTAGTCCACTAATAGAAAT
>NC_137077.1:31707095-31839595 GCF_951640355.1 Cnephaeus nilssonii
ACATTGGTTAATAAAATTATATAGATTTCAGGTATACAATTCTATAATATATCATCTGTATATTATATTATATTGTATTATATGTTCACCACCCCAAGTCAAGTCTTCTTCCATCATCATTTATCACCCCTCTTTATCTTCTTCTGCCTCTCTCCCCCCTCCCCTGCACCCCTCTAATGACCATCATACTATTGTTTGTGTCTATGAAGTTTTTTTCTTTTTCTTTTTGCTTAATCCCTTCACATTTTCCACCAGCCCCACAGGTATTTTAGTTCATTTCACCATCCTCGATGCTACCATATCCTAGCAATCCTATGGAAGGAAGATGGTCTTCAGAATCCACTTCTCAAGCACTCTTTCAGGAAATATACACTACAACTGTAACATTCAAATATTACACATGGAACAAACTTTAGGAAACATTTACTTGTCTTCTCTCCTTTTAAATACCTGAGACCTAATTAAGAGTTTTATAAAGTAGCAAGTCTATGGATATACACAATGCAACTTAGATTACTGACACAAGACATTCAGATTCCTCATATATTTACTAACTAGAGGCCAGATGCACAAAATTCGTGCAAGAGTAGGACTTCCTTCCCCCGGCTGCTGGCACCAGATTCCCTCGGGCACCTGGGACCTGGGCTTCCCTCACAGCCTCAGCTTCATCCAGAAGGTCGTCTGGTCTAATTTAGCATATTATGCTTTTATTATAGATTCTGGAGTCTTCCATCTCAAATATAAAAATACTTTTTAAAAATATATATATTTTTATTGATTTCAGAGAGGAAGGGAAAGGAAGAGAGATAGAAACATCAATGATGAAAGAGAATCACTGATAGGCTGCTTCCTGCACGCCCCCCACTGGGTACTGAGCCCGCAATTCGGGCATGTGCCCTTGACCAGATCGAACCTGGGACCCTTGAGTCCGCAGGCCAACGCACTATCCACTGAACCAAACAGGCCAAGGCTAAAAACACTTTTATAAATCATGGTTTCCTCATGAAAATCAGAATGGTTTGACTGTGAGGTTATTCTTCATACTGAAATGTAAAATCTTCTGATAAAGTCCACCTTAGTCTTTATATCTTCTCAGATACATAGGGAATATAAGTAGCAACTCTAAATGCTTGTGAAATATGTGTGTCTACAATACATTTTAATGTAATCCACATAAACATTCTCCATGGGTTTGTATACCACTTTAGTTGCAAGTGGAAATGCCCCCAAAACAATTATTTATCTTAACTCTGCTACTCACATAATTTATCATTTTATAGCTTTCCTTTTTGTATCCTTCATCCTTTGCAATCCAAATTCTGACCAGATCAGTTACTAACTACTTCTAAACCACATTAGAGAACATTATTCTGCTAAAAACATCTACTTCAGCCACTCTTCTCCAACATTCTTAAACTGCATAATTAACTCGATGGTAGGAATCCTTTCACAATGTATATGTATATCAAATCATCACAATGTACACTTTAAATATATTGTGATTTTATTTGACAACTATCCCTCAGTATAGCAGGAAGAAAACACACACACACACAAAAAAAAACAACAACAACATTTAAACATAACTTTGCTGAAATTGTTCTTCCCTTGTTTTTCTCTCTCATTATTGGTTCTCTGGTGCTTTTCATCTGAATGTACTACAAGTAGGTGTCCTGCAAGATTCAACCATTCCTGTCTCCCCTAAATTCACTCTTAAAATATCTTCCATTCATGCACTTAATTATCATTGCTATGTGAATGGTTCACACATTCTTAAGTCCTTTCCTGACTTCTTTCTACTCTTTTTTTTCTTTTCTTTTTTTAAAGAATAGTTTATTGATTTCCAGAGAACAAGAAGGGAGAGGGAGAGAAAGAGAAACAATGATGAGAGAGTGCAACATCAATAGGCTGTTTGCCTCCTGCACACCCCCTATCAGGGATCAAGCTGCAACCATGTCATGTGTCCTGGCCTTAATCCAAGCAGCAACCTCCAGGGCATGGGGTGATGCCCAACCAACTGATCCACACCAGACAGGACCTCTTTCAATTTCTAATTTCTCTGAAATACTATTAAACATCTCAGTATTGCCAATGGTCACTCATAATTACAATGTCCAAGAGAGGACATATCATCTCTCAACAAGAAATCGGATTCTACTTTTGCCTCATCTGCTTCGTTTAATGGCATCTTCATGTTTTAAGTCACTTTGCATTATTAACCTCTCTGTTTTTATCTTCACATACCATCTGCCACCAAGTCCCCTTAAATTTTACCCTTCAATATAGTTCAGAAAGTCTTATCTCTCCGTCCGTAAAGCCAAAAACTTTGTCTTGGTTTTTTTTTTAATATTATTGTCAATAATAATTTTATTGATTTTTTTACAGAGAGGAAGGGAGAGGGATAGAGAGCTAGAAACATTGATGAGAGAGAAACATCGATCAGCTGCCTCCTGCACACTCCCCACTGGGGATGTGCCCACAACCAAGGTACATGCCCTTGACCGGAATCAAACCTGGGACCCCTGAGTCCGCAGGCTGACGCTCTATCCACTGAGCCAAACCGGTTAGGGCTGCCTTGGTCTTGACTAACTATCACAGAGCACTCTGCCAGCAGCCTAACAAAGCTCCCGACCTGTGGTCCATCGCTCTTTCATAAAATACTTAATGCTGATTTACTCTCTACCAAATACTGTTTTAGGAACACAGCAATGAAATGACATAGTCTCTGCCCTCAAAACATGTATACTCTAGTGAAGAAAGAGATCATTTAATATCCTGATTAAGTGCTATGAGATAGAAAAGGTAAATCTTCTTTGAGCGTAAAATGAGCGCTGAGGTTGCATTTCTAACCGGCCTGATGAGAGATGAGAAAATCCTCCTCAGAAGAGGTACTGTTTAGCTGAGTTTGAAAGGACTTATAAACATTATCCCAGAAAGTAAGGGGTTAAAAGCTTTCATAAACATGATGCAGCATTAATTGTATCTCATCAGTGTAAAAAATTGTGACATGGTCACGAAACCTCAGATGTGAATGTCTGTTCAGATACAGCTGCAAGTAGAGGAGATAAAGAGTTGTATGGTTTGAGTGTTGTTTGTTTAAATTTTATTTATTTAGAAAATAATAATAGTTATTATTCTATCCTCACCTGAGGATATGTTTCTATTGATTTGAGAGAGAGAGAGAAAAAGTGAGAAACATCAATGTGAGAGAGAAAAACATTGATTAGTTGCCTCCCATACACAGCCCAATTGGGGATCTACCCACAACATAGGTATGTGCCCTGACTTGGAATCAAACCCACAACCTTTTGGTGTATGGGGCAATGCTCCAGCCGACTGAGCCACCCGGCCAGGGCTATTTAGCAAATAATTATTTTATTAAGCATCCAACATTTCCTCATTAATCCCCTCATTAAATAAGCAATAATGAGGCAAATATGGTGTATTGAGTCATGCTATTTAGTAAATAAACAAACTCCCTGGCTTCAAGATACTTAAAATTTCATAGTGGAAATAAGTTATTCCAAAGATTATAGTAAAAAAAAAAAAAAGAAACACAAGTTCTATAAAGAAATAACATAAAATCCATGGGGCTAACTGATCACACTATCTAGAACAATGCCCACCTGAATTCCCATTAAGATGGAAAATATATCCATAGGTATTGATCCATATCAGCACATCCATGGCACTCCTGTTTGATTATTGTTGTTAGCCAAAGAAAATAAAGCAAGTGTGTAGGAGGGGTGCTTAATGATGAAAATGGTTTTTGAGAACAGATCTCTGATGAGATCACACCCCTGCTAGAAAGTCATCAATAGCTTCTCAAAGCTTAACCTCTATAGTCTCAGCTCCTTAGCCTGGCATTTAGGACTTCTCAAAAGTGACCCTAAGCTCCATTTGGATCTAATTTGTTTTCCTTTCCTCAATGTATTTTCCCTATAGTCTCCAAAACTAAGTTATTTATTTATTAACCTCAATAATGCCTGATTCATTCTAACCTCTGTGCTTTTAATTAAAATATTAAACTTTTCACACCAAATCAACACCCCTCAAAAAAGCCTAGAGAATCCTCCTCTCATACCTGCCTATTCAAATACTGCCATCTTCAGTAACATTACTCCCTCATGAAATAATCCATTTTTTTCTCTATCAAGATATCTGTGCCTTTTTATGGAATTTTATCATTCCCTGGTATCTGACTTTTTCTCTATCTACCTATTATTGCATATAGCTATTGATATACTCGGGAAAAAGTCTTCAACACAATAATCTAATCTTATATGTGACAAGGTTGGCACATTAATTGTTTTGCTGTATGTTGGAGAACTTTGCAAACCCAGGTATTTAAAATATAATCTGGGAAATAAATGAGTGAATGGATTAACTCACTCATTACTTAAAAACTCACTCATTACTTAAAAAATTCATATTTACTGTGCTCACCATAATACTTGAAGTTGTGAGACGTGATATAGTGTAATGCGTAAAAAACTAGTTTTGTGAGAGACATATCAGAGGTCTAGTCCTGGTTTTACTAATGTTTTAATCACTTTATTTAGCCCATCTAGACATATTTCCTCATTTTTAGTTATATATATATATATATATATATATATATATATATATATATATATACACACACACACACACATATATATATAGTGATATATATATTTGTATATTATATATTTAATGATCCTATATAATAAAAGGCTAATATGCAAATACACCGAACGGCGGAACAACCGGACAACCAAACAACCAGTCACTATGATGTGCGCTGACCACCAGGGCGTGTGTGTAGAACATGGCGGGCATTGGCTGCGGAGGGATGGTGGAGCAGGTGAGCGAGGGTGCCAGACCAAGGTGGGGCACTGGTCACTGTATCGGGGTGAGTCTCTGGTGGTTAATGAAAATCTTTTGCTCCCGTGTGCCACGGTCCTGCCCAGCACTTGCACCTGCTGCCAGCACCCATTGCCGGTGCCCGGTGCTGGTCCCGATTACTCTGCGCCATCAGCAGGTGCAAGCAGTGGCTGCCAGCCCGATTGCCCCTGAGGGCTTCTCCACCTCCCCCTGCTTCTGAGAGGCAATCAGGGCAGCAGCCACATTCACACCCACTGCTGGCACTGGCCCCAATCGCTCCACGCCATCAGTGGGTGTGAGCAGGGCTGGCACTGTCAGCACATGGGGGTGGTTGGAGTGGGGCTACTGGCAGACAGGGGACCAGGGCCCGCGGCGGGAGGGACCAGGCGGGGGCATGGAGAATGGGCCGAGACCTGCTCCTGTGCCTACCACAGCCTCGCGGCCCACAGGTCATTTCAAGGTGCACGAATTCCTGCACTGGGCCTCTAGTATATAAACACACACACACACACACACACACACACACACACACACACACACACACATACACATATATACGATTATAAAGTGCATGTAGCCCGAGAAAAACTATATGCTCAATGTTATCTACTGTTATTAAAAGGTAGCAACACCAAGGTTAGTACAATCTTTCAAGCTAATCAAAATTAGTTTGTAATGTTGTTTTTTCTGTTTCTATTCCCTATCATTAAGATATGAAGAGGAAATTGTTAATGCATTGCATACATGCTAAACACAGTGTGTTAAGAATCCGATACACAAGAATTGGACTGATATATATATATATATATATATCCAACCAAACAAGATAATTCAGAACTAAGTTAAGATGATCATCTAAGTGAAAGTTTTAGCAGTCTGCAAGTTTTCTGTATACTGCTATCACTTCTTGATAGCCTTGACATTTAATATTTGACTGAATAATTTACTGTATGTGCAGTTAAATTTTAATATTTGTCTGATTAGACAATGTATGCTGTGGGAAACATTTGCTTAACACTCTTCTAAGGGTATTGTAGATACAAATAGTTTGTGTCGCTGTCATACATTCTCTGATTTATGAAATTGGGAATGTTTTAAGGTTTACATAAACAATTGGTTAAGTAATTGCATTTTTTCTGGAAAATGAGTATGAAAGAAAAGGCAAGTAGCAAACCTCTCAACTCTTTCTCTGCCCAGACTTATAATAACAGCCTTACAGAGCCGAGGAAAAGGAAGAATCTCCCATTTCCCCTTTCAGTTTTTTTTTTTCTTTTTCTCTCTGCCATTTACCTTCCATTCTTGAATGAAAAAAATCACTCCTCTACACTTAGACCTAACATTTCTCAACACCGCTCCTGGGAATGCCATGGAAAGCACAGGGCAGAAGTACAGGAGACACCTCTGTCTCCCAGAGGAAAGGTCAACCAGCAGTCCCAGTCTTACCCTCCTCAGTCATGGGAACGCAAATCCCAGGACTGGCTTTGACTGCAACACTCGGCTCCTCATAGGTGGTGGGGACATGTTTAACTCTTACATAAATATAAAGAGATTCGCTTGAGTCAGTGTTACTCAAACATTTCTTTTGAACTTTGGTTTATAACACTGGAGTCTATGTAAAAATGTAAACCAAAAACTGATTTGCTATTATAATGGAAAAATTATCCTTGTCCTACTAAAATAATAGCAGCATGGAGGGGAAAAGGCAGGATTTTATTTAGAAAATTACAATTTCTGGCTTTGTCATTTTTTTTTTAAACAACAAGAGTGTTTGACAAAATGGAGCCACGATCCCAGTAACAATGGAAAACAAGTAGCAATAAAACATCCATACAATCTCTCTATAGCTTTTCCCAGCACAAGGTACTGTAACTTTCTTCAAGCCTACAATAAGCCAGGATGTGCATCTTTGGGCAATAAGATGGCTTTCAGGGGGCACATAAACATTTTCTCCTTCAAGGAAAAAGAGTTTTTGTTTCTACTTTGTAATGTTCTCATCTTCCTTTCAGAACAATTTCCTATTTTTTTCTCCACTTGTGGATATTTATCCAGGGTTGTTAGGTGAACTTTTGAATGTCCACACTTCCCACTGAAGAGCCTGTTTAGGTGGAGTGGCCTATATCAAAGCTTCTATAAACTCTGAATTGTTTATTCCTCTTTTCAATGCCAATATTTATTTTTATATATCAACTAGAGGCCTGGTGCACAAAATTCCTGCACTCAGGGCAGGGGGGTCCCTCAGCTAGGATTGTGAGAGGGTGCAGGCCAGGCCAAGGGACCCCACCAGTGCACGATTGGGGCCAGGGAGGGACGCGGAAGGTTGGCCAGCCAGGGAGAGACCACGGGAGGGCTCCAGGGCGTGTCTGGCCCGTCTGCCCCCTGGTGGTCAGTGCACGTCATAGTGAGTGGTTGAGCAGCCTTAGCATGTCATTAGCATATTATGCTTTGATTAGTTGAATGGACGACCAGACGACTGGACACTTAGCACATTAGGCTTTTATTATATAGGATTCCAGCTCCTAATGTGATTAAATGAATTAATAGCAGTCTATGAATGGTCAGTTGGCCTATCTACACATTTGTGTTCATATTTGTAAGAATGCTATGAGTTAAATTGTGGCCTTAAAAACATTATATTCAAGTTGTAAGCCCCAGTGACTGTGAATCTAACCTAATTTGAAATTAGGGTCTTTGCAGATTTGAGTTAAGATGAAGTGATCATGGGTGGACAGCTAATTCATTGGGGTCATTATAAGAAGAGATGGCCATGTAAAATCAAAGACGAACAGAGAGAACATCATGTGACAACAGAGGCGGAGATCAGAGTGATGCAGGTGCAAGCAAAAGAATAACAAGGCACGATGGCCACCAGAAGCTAAGAAGAGGTCAGTTCATCTGATGAACTTTTTTCCTCTTTTTCTACCACTTTATTCAAAGGAAGATATCTCAGCAAATATGGCTTTGGAAATATAGGGAGCAAAGTTAACTCAATATTTCTATCTACCATTCTTTCTTTTTTATTTTTTTTTTTTTGCCTTTCCTATAATCCTCTGCATTGCCCTGATCTCCACCCCATTACCCCTAACTTAGTGCCTTCACATACATATTTTATATATCAATTATAATAGTTTTTAATGACTCTGTATTCTTATGCAAATTAATACTTAGAAAAATCTAAAAGCAAATTCATCAGTAACTGATTCTTATCAGCATTACTAATACTCTTTATTCAATTTGAATTGTAATTCTCAGTTATAACAAGTCATCTAGTTTACATAGACACACATACATTATAACTGTACCATTTATGCTCATGTACACATATGAGTTTTTAGGGAATAAATGTTATTTAGTTAAATTTGGGGTAATGGCAACCAAGTTGGAGTGTGTCAATGTAATACTCTGCTGATATATAGCCCCCATTCAAACACACACACACACACACACACACACACACACACACTCATATTTATTATGTGTGTGCCCAAAATAACTGGAGATATAATGGAGAAAACATGTAACATAAATACTCCTATCAGAGAAATTCAGTGAGTGAAGTACAGGAGTAAGAAGGAGAAATGCTTCCCATTATATACATTTTATTACATTTTTCATTGTTTTCCTTGTGCATATAATATCCTCCCCAAAATTTGCTACATTTTTCCAAATTTAGATAAATATGGAATCATAAAATCCTTAGAAATTAAGAAATGTAAAGCAATGTTACTAAATCAGCATAAATATAAAAACATTAGTATTGCATAAATTCAAATAGAGTAATGTAAATTAGTTAGAAATTTTATGACTGGTATATTATATTAAAAAAAAACATTTTCATCATTGATTGGCTATTATTCCTAAACATAAATAACTTAAAAATCAACTTAAGTCACTTATATACCTATTTTTCTTTTGAAACATACTTTTTAGTAGTAAAAAAATAATGTCCAAATTTAGACTTTGTAAAAGAAAAAGAAAGCCTATAGGTTAGGATAGGAGGAAAACTCATTGGCTCCAGAGTTATACCAATGGCAAATGAAAAATTGTTGTTGTTTTTTAATAGAGTTGAGATTACTGTACATTTTTAGTGGATTTCAATTATTGATAGCCTTTCCATCCCTCCACATAGCTTTGCATGCTATTAACTGAAATAGATCCCAAATATTGAAATTATACATGAAATGCCTGTTATGATTTAAATGCTTAATAGATCTAGCCAGAAAATCTTATATTTTGGCTTAAAAGTACAGAGTTACTCAAACTCTTAAAAAGAAACCAAAGCATTTTACTGAATATTTCAGTGAAAGAAAAATCATAAATCTACCGGAAGCAGCTATTATTTCTGGGAACACAGTAACCATTATAAGCAGGTGCAGTATGGTCTTCTATCTCCTAACATTATCATACCTCCTCCCTCTTTCATGTTTTCCAAGATGACTTCTTGATCATTAAAATTAAATACCCCCAAAAGTTATGTAACATACCACAGCATCTAGAGAGGTGACATTCGGCACATGCTTTTATATATATATATATTTCAAAACAAGGCACCAGAGAGTCTTTTGAAATTATCATTATGATCACTTTGTGTGGGCTGCATCACAATACGAGCCCCTTTAAAACGCCACAAATTGTTACTCTATTGCATTCAGAGAGACACACAATGCAGGCTCAGATCTTGGCAACCTGTGAAAGTGCCCAGTCGAAAATTACTAACAGCTGGAGATGACAGTTGTTTTAACAGCTGAGCTGACAGGATTAATTTAAATGCACTGAAATCAAAAGTAGATAACACCTGTTTAGTCTTCTAGGGCCATTCGACAAGGTAGGCCAAAAGAAAAATGCAGAGCCAAAATTGTGTCTCTTTCTCTCCTCGAAGGACATAGGGGCTTCAGAGGAGAATGTCACCTTTTAGATGGAGGCAGGGTTAGATTTCAGCAGCAGGGGGTTGGTCAGCCTTATCAGTTCTTAACATCTGGTTCCTATAATGTACCTCCTTCCCTTTTTTTCCTTCTCTGCCCAAGGTCTTTGACCCAAACCCAACAGTGGATAAAGATCACTCAATTTCAAAGCTACGGTTTCTCACTTACAGCTTCCTAGAAATTCTCTTGGGTTAATTAATGTATTCTCTTTGAGCTTCACAGCCACAGCCACAGCCAAAGAGCTGCTTTCTTCCTTTCTTTTTTTTTCTTTCCCTTCTTATTTCTGGTTCCAAAATATATCATGTCATACATGAGTTTGCCTTTCAAATGGTTGTCAAAAATTATTCAGAGTTGCATTTTGTATAGGATATTTGTCAATAGTTAATTGTTTTAACCTAAGCTATTTCTCCAAAATAGAAATAATAAAATGATTTTTTAAAATTGGGGAATAATGAAAAAAGAAAGTTTAGGTTTGTATGGGCAGGGATGGTAGGACACTATGATTTCCTCAGGAGATGTATGTTGGCCTAGATGTATATATTCTTATGAACACGAGTACATAAATGAAGCAAAATCAAACAATCTGGAAACAGAAATCTTTATTTTGCTTCACTTCCAGGAATTAGAATCTACATTTACTTGAGGAACACACAATTTTTCATTCTCATAGAGGAATAATGTTTGGCCTGATATTAATAATCATAATATGTGCCAATAAAAAAACATTGTATTCAATTATCTTGTCAAAAGTGTACTCATATCATTTTCAGGTAACACATAGAATATGGAGAGAATTTTGACTAGACAAAAAGTATGCCCTTCAAAATTTGACCAAATTCTATACCTGCTCAATTTAAAATATACATCTATCCTATGCAGCAGAGAAAGGGAATATCTTCGGGATTAAAGCTGCTTCCTTCTTAGCCAGCTCTAGAGGTTGAAAAAATGTAGAGCATAAGGTTTTTGTGATTATTTGACTTACAGCCAAAATAATGAGATATTAATGATTTTCTTTTTTGTCACTTGGGGGAAAATATATGTGCATAAGCTATTTCGAGAGACAAAATTTTTGCGAGTGTAGAAACTTTGGAGCTTTTAAATCCTCAAAAGTGAGCATCGACCTATGAACGAGGAGGTCGCAGTTCAATTCTAAGTCAGGGCACATGCCCAGGTTTCTGGTTTGATCCCCAGTAGGGGCATGCAGATTGCAGCCAATCAATGGTTCTAATCATTGATGTTTCTATCTCTCTCCCTCTCCCTTCCTCTCTGAAATATATATATGTATATATTTATATACATATATATATATATATGTATATATAGTGATTTACACTTAAAAGAAAAGCATGATTTAGAATCTTGGTTTACTATGGAAATGTAGGATGACATACTCTATGGGTAGGCCAACATCTGACTCCACAGTACATCTAGGTTTCCTATTTCATAGATATCAGATCTGCATTAGAAGGTTAAAAAACAAACCTCATTTATAGTAATCCAGAAATTATTCTTTAAAACACTCTCATTAAAAAGGCATATATCTGTCAACCAGAAAAATATAAATATATAAATGGCTTATCCAAAAATTCAAAATAAAAACCAACCTTTAAAGTGTCTAATTTAATAAATTGAGCTGTTTAATTTCCAAACACTTGGGAATTTTCTAGCTAGACTTTCCTCTGGTATTGTTTTCTAGTTTAATGCCATGTTTTCTGAGAACATACTTTGTATGTTTTCTCTTTTAAATTTTCCTCCATTCTGTTAATGAGGTATATTGCATTGATTAATTTTTGTTTGTCAAATACTCTTGCATTTAAAAAATAAATCTTCTATTTGGTCATGGTAAAACAAAAAGTGCCTTAATTTTGTTCATTCATTTAAAAAGAAAGTGTAGTGAGTGAAGCAGTTCTCAATGAGAGTGAGATGTTCTTATTTTTCCAATGAAATTGCATTGGGATATTTTTTATATCTTGGAGACCCATTAAATAATTGTATTCCATGAAATATATTGCAATAGTATTTTTTAAAGCCAAGAAATGAATTACTTCTGGCAGTTATAGTTCCTACAACTAACATCTGGTTACTAACAGAAGTTGTATGATAGGAAAAACCTACTATGGTATACATTTCTATTTTTATTAATAATCTAATAACAGGTTCACACAAATATTAGTTCTGGTGTGACTGAGGTTTTATTACCTAATGGACTGCAATAAAGAAACTCTTGATAGAAAAATGACCATCATTTTTTTCTTGTCAACATCAAAGTTATGACTCTGTTATGACCATTAAAAGTGCAGTGACATATTTTAAATACTTTGGGTCAGAGTATATCTAGTAATAATGTGTTCTTCTTGATAGTTTCTTAGAGCAACTTCCAAAGAAAAAACACAGCTGAGAATTTTTTTTTCACAAAACATTTATGCTTTAAATGACAATCTGTTATATGGTATTAGTTATTAGATCTTTTTAGAGAAAAACAAGGAATAAAATTTTAAACCCAGAAATAATATGAGTAAGACAAAAAATAAACTCAAGGAGGATTTTAAGCATAGTTTGCTTATTATTTGTTTATTTTATATCCAATATCTTCATTTGGGAGAGAAAATGGTGTTTCACAATGTTTAAAACATCAATTATCAAAATCCTATCTACTGATAGTAGTGTTGACTAAAAAGGTGAATAACAACATACTATACCTCAGCAAACATATTTGTCTCATACAATGTACAATAAAGAACTTCAACTTGAAAGCATCTAAATAAAGCATGTAACATATCAAGTAAGACGATAATATAGCCAGTAACCTTCAAGTGGAAATCACTGTGAGAATTTTAAAAAAATGTATTTGCTAAATTATGTGAAGAAAATTCTTCAAACTATATTTCAGTTTTCTCCAACATTCAGTTTTGTCTTTTTAAAAATCACACATTTTCAGAATATCTCATTGTATTTCTAAATCATTAAGTCCCAGAAAAATCTTTTGGTGTTTCTGTTTCATAGTTATTTCAAAGATTTTGGTCTACTGGGCATACAACAATAATTGTCAATCTATTCTGTCTAATAATAGATTCTTCAACTTTAATAAAATAAGAACCAGTTTCTTCCCTGCATTTTATCTCTTTACACAACTCAGAGACTCAAAGAAGATAATTACGAACAATGCCCGAAGAATGGTTCAGTTAATGTTAATTTATACAACAAACTAATTACTACCAAATGGTAAAAATCACATGTGGAAGTCCCTCTCTCCCACGCACATAACTAAACCAGCAGCCATCTGTCTCAGCTTGGGGAGAGCTCAGGGAGACCCGGAGAAGATAAGGAAACGGAAGGCTGCAGATGCATCAGCTCATTCACCTACAGACAAATCACAGGATTTCATCGCCACGTTTCTGAACATCACATGTTTTCAGGACAAGCAGAAGGTAAATATATAGAAAGAAGTTGTTTCAAACCTGTTTTAATAAAAGCACATGCTCTGGCCTCATCAGCGCAGGTGGAAACCTATATTCAGCAAGTAAATGCTTATTTTGTTTTAGACACAAACTACATATTTTTTAACTGTCTGTCATTCCTCATCTATGTACCACTTTGCTACAGATGACACAGAGTGCATCACTGAATTTTCGTAAGGAAGTTAATTTCTGAGATCTAGGAAGTGTGTGTCTTTATTTTTAACATTAGTTTAAAAATCCCCTTAGATATTATGACTTTAACTTGACAGATACTTGCTAAATTCCTCCTGAAATAAGTGCATACATTTTAACAAATAATATAAAAGCAATTGATATGGTGACATTTAACTAGGCTACAATTATATCAAATGCAGCAAAAGAAGGGTGATATTGTTTCTTTAAAATCACAAGGTAAATCTTGACCTATAAACAAAAATGGATTTTCATATGGAAAAATCTAAATGGGGATGTAAGAGTATTAAACTGCATTTTAGTTTTTAAATTAAAAGAATATTCATCTTTGCCTAATGGGTGTTTATAATTTTATCTGAGTAGAGCACTTGGAGGATGGTACGTTAAAAATAAAAATAAGATAAAACAGAAAAAAATAGAATATTGATTCATAGATGTATTCAGCTATGTTTTTAATGTCATTCGTAATTCCAAGTGGAGAAAAAGATGTTTGGCAAATATCTGTTGAGTGAAACACTGCATGACAAAACTAGGAGTAGGAATACTACTAATTTCCCCTAACATACATACCCTGTGGAATTAGAAAAGTTGTACACATAGCATGTTCTTATCTCACTGAAATTGGTTCTCTTGAACTGCCCTTCACATGCTTGCAGGCAGCGGACCTGATTCAATGACAGACCACACAGCAAACCCTGAAGCAGGTGGGACTGCAGGAAATGCATTCTCTTCCACATGTGACACCCCGTACAGAAGGACTGCAGGCCTTCACTAGAAGAGATTCCTGCAGAAGGAAATGGAAGAGGTTCTGCAACAAAGCAGGGGGACCCTAATACTAGCAGTGAGAAGACTATCTAAAATTATGTATTTTTTAAAAGTTATTTCTTGAGATTATTTCATAAAAGTTGACATAAAGCTACTAGAAAATATACATTTTTTTCTGAAATTCTTCCTGGTTACACATAATTTTTTCACTTCCTTTACTGGCTTTCAAATCATTGGAAACATTTTTCCTGCTATTTATCAACTTCTTAGATAAAGTACTACATGTGGGAGACCAGGCAAGATTAATTTGAAGGCCAGTGCTATTGAGGGTTTACCACATAATTTCTTAGGCTTTTTAGCAAGCACTGCAGAACATTTTTTTTTATTTCAGTGCTGCATTTTAATGCTGTATATAGTAAAAGGTAGAGACATATACAATTATCTACTTTTAAAGTAATATTTTAAAAAGTATTTTTCCATTTTAGTTATTTTACCCGTACTATTTTTATCGATTTGTGTGATGATCTATTTTACTCAGGAATCTTCTCATGCAGGTAATATTTTAAAACAAAAGTCTAACTTTGCTTCCCTTTTTAAAATATTTTAGGAATAGGTATAAATTGCAAAACGGATCTATCCAAAGAGTCTTTAAACTATGTTGTGATATTTTCATTCAAGATACCTTTAATACTGCTCAAGATCACAACTGACACCCCTATGAGAAGCAAATAAGTCCCTGTAGAGATATAAAGACTTGTAATTCTCAAAATCTATAAAATAAGGTATTTCATATAAGAGATGAGAACATGATAAGAGAGAGAAAGAGAGAGAGAGAGAGAGAGAGAGAGAGAGAGAGAGAGAGAGAGAGAGATTGAGATTAGAAAGTAGGATAGTTCAGGAGTCTAGCCAAACTAACATTAAAAGTGTCTGCCATTATTTGGACAAAATTATCACTTAAAGCATTGTAGGTGAATTTTAAGCCACAAATTTTACAATAAGAGATCTTAACTTCTATTCAAATGCATTAGTACTACAGATTCATAGCAGAGACTAACAACAAACTTTATTTTAACTTGGATTAGTGTAGAATACCTAATCAATACAGATAATAATAAACCTGGTGTATAATAGGTCCATAAGAGTTCACTGTTCTTTTTAAAATTTTCCCATATTTCTTAATCAAGAGTTTTCCATTTTTTTTCTTATTTTTACATATTGATTTAGTAAAATATTGACATATGTCTAGAATTTTATGACTGGAAAAGAACTATAAAACTCATTGAAATGGAACAACTTTGTTTTCCAATAAAAAAATACGAAAGAATAAAAGAAAACGAAGTACTTGTCCAAGATTACACAGGTGATAGAGAAAGATTAGCACCCTGGTCTTCATAATTCAGTATTTCTTCTATTAAACTTCCTTTAGGAAGAGAGCTAGAAATCCTAGGAGGGATACTCTGCTTCAGGTCAGAGATAGCATATTCAGCCATTTAGTAGTAATTAACTCATTCAGTCAGGAGTCACCGTGCTAGGGACTCTATTCCTGCCCTAAGAAACATGGGTAGGCTGCTTCATCTATAAAGAGCCATATAGCAAATATTTGGGGCTTTGTGGATATACTAGTTAACTTTACCATCGTAACACTAAAATACTAATGCTACAGGACCCTACCTCAATATGCAAATTAATGAGCATTGCTGTGTTCTAATAAGTTGAAATTCATATAATGTTCATTGTCACAAAATATTATTATTTTTAGCTCATAGGCCATACAAAACCAGGCAGCAGCCTAGATTTTGACTATGGCCATCGTTTGCTGATCAGTGCTCTAGGAGATCAAAATGTAATGGAGGAGAGAGATATAAATAACATTTCTTAAGGGAGGGAAGATGGGGGCCCTTAGAGTTAGCAGAAAATTTCTAGTAGGGGTGAAACCTGAGCTAAATATGAATGAATAGCCATCAAATTGAGATGCAAAACAAGGTACAAGGCATTGCAACCAGAGGTAAGCAAAGAAAAGCATTGTAGCTGTGAAAAGCCACAGGCAATTCAGCTTAGCTAGAGCAAAAGTCATAAAGAGTGATGCAGGGAATTGTAGGAAATGAGAAATGAAGCTGGAGAGTAAGACAGGAAGTGAACTCACTTCAGCTGTAGGCTGACCATCCACCACTTTAATAAAGGTACATGGGAGACCCAATAACATATAGAGAATAGCACATGCCAACTGAGGGTTTTTTCCACTCTTGAGAAGAAATTCAATAAGTCTACTTCCAGATCCCTGAGGCTGTTCCACCATTGTCTCTCTTTTATTTATTTTTTTCAGGAAATTCATTTTTTAAAATCTATGCATTGCATTTTATTAACATGCCAGGAGAGCACATGGACATGTCAGAATAAATATATTAATACTCTGTTCTATATGTACCTATTATGTTTGTATTATGAATAAAACACACACATGACTATATGTGTGTACTGGTATGTGTGTGTTAAAATTCAAAGTTTTGTTTAAAATTAAGTTATAATTATAAACAAACTTTCAATGAGTTATACCCAAGCTTTTAAACGTTTGACCTGAATCAACTTATAAAGCTAAGAGTATTTCAGCTCTTTGAGTCAGATTTAAGTTAGGTACCCATTATTATTACTATTATCAGAATTTTTGCTCAGCTTTCCAAACATCATTCTGCTGGTACTAAACAAAAGTTCAAAAATAATATCCTCTACTATTTTACCAAGTAAAGGCTAAACACTGATAAAAGGAAATAATGCATTCTATATCTACTCTTATTAACAGGATTATTTGGGGAAAGCAATTCATATATCTCTTTAAAGCTCTAAATTTTTCTCAGAAAGCTGTGGATAAGCAGAAATCAGCAGCCTTGAAAAGACTCACACAAGATGGGATGATGAGTGGAGAGTACATTAAAAGAAGTCATGGGGAGATGGATCCGGTGAATACCATGACACCTTTTTGCATAAGCACATCCAAAAAGAAAGGAGGTATTGACTCTATATTGGTCGTCAAGAGAGACTTTACACAGGATGTTAACAGGAGTCCAAAAGTGATGACAAATAAAATTCAGAATAGAATGGGGAGTTCTATTCTGTACAGAGATACTGATCTGTGTGCTTTTGTCAAAAAATTGTTCTAGGCCAGTGGTCGGCAAACTCAGTCAACAGAGCCAAATATCAACAGTACAATGACTGAAATTTTTTTTGAGAGCCAAGTTTATTAAAATTAAACTTCTTCTAATGCCACTACTTCAAAATAGACTCGCCCAGGCCGTGGTATTTTGTGGAAGAGCCACACTCAAGGGGCCAAAGAGCTGCATGTGGCTCGCGAGCCACGGTTTGCCGACCACTGTTCTAGGCTAAAATTTTTAGCTTGGAAATTAAGAGTGAGATAAATTCTTCTAAAATCTGTTATTTACTATGGTGTGTGTGTGTGTTATTCATTTATTCCAGAGAAATTTTGGAGATCTAACAGAGTTGGCAGTATTTTGTCTTGTCTATAAAAGCATAGATATCAATTAATACACTTATAGAGAGTTAACACTTTTTTAAATTCTAAGTCTTCAAAAACAATTATTAGACAATATTTTAGAAGGTTTCACAACTTTTGGAATTTAGATAAACCATTTCAAAAGGTAAGATTATATACTTCTCTGTTTAAGGTAATATACTTTGAAACTTCCAAAGTTTCACTTTTAACTTCAATTTAGAAAACAAAGGGAAAAATCCTGGCAAATAAAAATGAGGACTCCAATGGTTACTATGTTTTTGACTTAATATTCTTTATTAACCCCTAATTATAATACTCTTTTTGACATCTTTAAGTGAAAAAGATGTCTAAAAAATGTACAACTTCACTTAACCTTCCGTTCTCTTGGTTCATTCTTAATGATTCCCATGAGCTACATGGAGAAAAAAACTAAGTAAAATAACATGAATAGCTCAACTTCAGCATCAAGGAGGGAAAGCATGAGCAAACATGCCTGATACCTATCCCTTAAACTTACTATTGGATGTTTCTTTTTCTCTTTGGAATTTGGAGCCCTAAAAGAAATCTGAGAACTGATCCCTCCTATTTACACTGTACTGCTCTCGGCATTGTGAACTCCCTCTCTATGTGCTTTTCTTCACTTACACATGGCATGTTGACAATGATGAAAAATACTACAGTGCCAGAGCAAAGGACACAGCAAAAATATTAGGGTGAAAAAATAACCCCATACACAGAGAAAGCAGAACTCCAAAGGGAAGAGGGTGCATTTTGTTCATTTATATGGCTTCCCGCTCTCCAACCTTCCACATGACTTATGTCACACGGTGGTGGATAAACCTTTCAGGCAAATTTTCTACAAACAAAGTGTAACTTCTCAGAAAAGAAAGGCCCATGCAACAGAGATTTAATTCATCTCAAAACAGCAAATCAATTCTTATCTATTAACACACTAAATACCAGCATAGCAGCGCTGTTCTGTTATAATAAATAGACATGCTCAATTACGGTGTGCTTCCCTAGCTGCTGATCTCTTCAGTGATTATACCATGCAATGAGCTGTACATTGACACTATATTAATATGCAGGGAGGAGAAAACTTCAGCACACATTAAATCAAGGGGCTCACTATTTCAGTAAAACTTACATAAGGCTTGAGAACAAATGGTATGTTATCAGAATGAGGGGAAAATGGTGATCCGTACAATTCATTTTCAGTTTCTATTTAAAGAGTTTAGAAATGAAAGCTATCTTAGAATTCTAGTTCCTTACCTGTCCATTTCAAAGTGGATAAAATGGTCTATCATATTTCCTAGTCCCCTGCACTTGTTACATTAATAGCAATGACAATCTTCAAAATATATTTTATAGAGACAGGTGGCAATAAAAAGAGAATAGCAAACAGAAAACGTGTTCTACAGACAAAACAAAAGGATAAAAGTTCAAGAAAAGGTTCCTCACCCTTTTGCAGAACCGCCAAACAACTTCTATTGACCAAGAATAGCACACAGTAAACACACCAAACAAAAGAAATGATGAAAGATGTATTTACTTGTCCAAGGCCTTTATTTTTCTTTCTATTTCATACACACCCACACCGAACAGTCTGAGTTACGTTAATAAATAACCAGTAGCAACCTAAGCGAAGCAAGGAGGGGTTTCTCCGATGCCGTCAGGTACCAGGCAGTTGCTTGGCACTGCTGATACAGTTCCCTACATGTGAATTGCACGTCCACACACAAAAAAGGGCACATAGGTTAGTGGGTGTATCCTTTTATCTAGTATATAACAATGGGAGGAAAGGAAGAAAAATCGGAAAACAATAGTTAGTGTTTTTGGAATTGCCCAAACCTTTCAATTTGGGAAGAAACAAATCAATTGTATGAACCATGCCCTCCCAGAGAAATCTTTTCCCAGATAACTTGCTGTGGTTATTTGGAAACTTACTAAACTGTAACTCCAAACTCCATACCACTGAAGAGTATTTATAGCTTTATTTTTCAAATTGTTCCCATGATGGGCTCCGTGCTTAATTACATGGAAATAAATTTAGAGCAAATTGAAATATTCCAATTAAGTTTTTGCATTTATTTTCTAAAATACAAAAAAGTCCAAATAAAAGGCATACATAGGGACTAAAACCCACAATCTCAGGGATCAGTGTGTTAAAAATGTACTTCATATATGACATTAAATACACAAACAAGAGAGCCACTATGTTACTTCAGCCTGAGATATTTTCAAGTATTTTGACCTTACTCTTCATCAAGTTGGTTTCCAAATGTCCCATGCAGTCTTTCTTGAAGCTATGGGGAAAGTGTAATATAACTGAAAATAGGCTAAGTCTAAACTATGAGAGGAGAAGTAAACTTCTATATATAATATAATATAATATAATATAATATAATATAATATAATGTAAATTTTATATAATGTATAATATATGTCTATATAAGATATAACATATTTCTACATAATATATGATATATATGAGGTATTGCCTCATAAATGGCTTCTATATGATATATAGATGATTTAGGAATCAGTAATTGAAGAGATGTGAATAAAAGTTGGCTTTCAAATTTAGGACATTAAAAAAGGGAGTGTTCATTCTGAATTTCACATAAGATCTTGCTTCCAGACATCAAAGCTCAGAAGCACAGAGCAGTCTGGTATCCAAAGTTCATCAACATGTACGATGGACTATCTTAATCAAGCCAAACATCCAGGTCATATGCTCATCCTGTTTGCCCTAGCCTCATTGCTCCCTCATGATCCGGGCCAGATTTCCCCTCAACGTTAAGGGCAGTTTAGGGAGCCCCAGAGGGAGTCCTTGAGGTCTCAGAGCTCTGGGAGCAGGTGGCAAAGGAAACTCTGAGTGAGCTCTCCACTGACTCTAGTGCCGTCCGTGCCTTCCCCATCAACAACTCCTATTAAAAAAAGAAGACCAAGCATCCACTAGAACAAAACCAAGCAGGCCTATTTAATTAGGGCATTTGCTTGATATCCACTTCTTCATGTTAAACACACAGCCACACGGGCCTAGGAGGTCTGATTAATCTTAATATGCACGGTCATGACAAGTGCCTCGAGGGTAACTGAGTGAAAAAACACACACGGGTGCGAAACACACAAAATCCTCCACCTAGTCTAGTCTGACCAATCAGTTTCAGGAAATTGCTGCGTGTGTTCCCAGATTATACTGTTACTATTCAGCAAGGGCCTGAACCTTTCCTGTGAGGAGAAAAGAGGGCTCAGAAACAGGTGGCTGGCTCTTCACCCCTGAATAAGTGATGTATCCAAAAGCCCAGGCACATAAGGAGCAAGGAGGGCTGGCACATTCCCCTAACGTTTTTTTCTAAAATACAGTCTGGGTCACTTGGTCCTTTTGAAGTGATCCATGTATTATAACGGAAAGTGTGGCGCTGACAGTTTTAGTTAAGAGCAAGAAAAACTGGGGTGCCCTACTTATCTGACAACTTAAAAAGAAAAGAAACATGTTGGGTAAAGAGATATTTGTAATGATATATATACAGTCCCGTTATGGCAGACAAACTCATGTAGGAGCAGGATTGAAACAGAAATCTCCTGATATTAACAGAAAAACAGCCACCTTAGAAAGAAGAATGCTGGCTTGATGGTGTATAGAAGGATACAAATTAAGGACACGATCTTAAATATAATAGCATGTTACAAGTTCCAGTTAACAAGAAACACAGAGGCTTTCTTGGACCAAATGGATTTCTCTCTCGTACAGACAACCCTAGATCTCAGCTCAGGGACCTGCGCTTGGTAGATCCCCAAAGGCTATTCCTGAGCCTTTACTATCCAAGTAAGAAGTCCTTTCAGAGAAATAGAAATTAATTTTCTGTAACACTTAATGAAGTCAACAGTACAAGATAAACCGCTGTGATGGATAGCCCTCGAGAAGGAGAGGACAGTGAACAAGTTTCACTTTAGTGTTGAAAAATGACAAGGCTTCAACTCAGCCTACCGCATGCTCCAGTCAAAGCACTTATTCCTGGAGAAATAGGCTCTACAGCATGTGAGGGTGTCTTCTTGTCCTGACCTTTAAAGAAATAAACTCTTTTCTCTATCATCGTTTTATGAGTGTCTATTTCCATACGCTGGTGCCTTTGAAAAGGGTGCCTGGAGGTTAGACGTTAGCTGGCTACGGGAGAGAGACATTTTCTAGTGACAGGCTGCGAAGATGAACCTGTAGCCACAATGCATTAGGAGAAGCCTCCACCAGCCCCGGAGTGTGAGGAACAAAACTTAAAAGGCCTCCATTGAAAAGTACCCTTGTGTGTCCTTCAGTGGAACAGCACTTACAAAGCCTCTCCAACATGTCAAAAGGACAGTCAGTCACTAAACAAAGCAACTCAAACCTCGGCCAATTAAAGCATCTTTAGGCTTTTCCCCTGATCCCTTCACTTTTTATTTTTTCCCACCTCATCAAATGAGGTTTTAAAACAAGAGTGGATTTCAAAGTGAACTTCAATATTCTTAATTTAATGGAATGCTTTGGGAGTTTGAATTTAGGAAAGCCAATTTCCACCCTAATTCCCTGTAAAATATATATATAACAATTACAACCCAAAAACACAGGGTAATTAAAAAGTTGGCAAAATTAGGGGTAAGTCTGAATTTTTATTTCAACTTGTCGGCTAATGTAATATGGTTCAATTTAAGTTGTAAAGGGCTGACCAACAACAGACATTTAAATGATAAGAACAGGCATCATGATTTATAATGTAAACTCAAACATCAAACACACAATGCCTGTAGGGATGTCCACAAGGCCAAATATCATGCACCAGGGGCCTGTCTTTTCCACAGAAGAATTACATGTAATGTTGCAGCGGCATGCAGATGGAAATATATTGCTCATATCATCTATTTGAAAGCCCCTAAAATAAGTGTTAAAAAAAGGGGGGAAAGCTTTATGTCCATTTAGAGGAGCTAATGGTTCTATATGTCAACACATTTGTAACAAAATTTGAAAGGCCATTAACACATAATTATATCTAGGGGAAAGGCACAAGTAAAGTAACATAGAAGGTGCAATCAACCAAATTGAATTATTTTCTGTAGATGTGACAGATGCAAACATCAAAAAGACACATTATACAATTAAAAATACATAGTTTTATGTTTTAAGAGAGGATAATTCATAAGCAACAATATATACATTTTTGTTTCATAAACATCTAGCTATAAACTTAAAGATTGTCTAATGCATTCCTACAATGGTTCAAATGGAGTTAAGTGGAAGTTTTTTTTATATTTACCACTGAGAATTTGTATTGCAATACATGATGTCAGAGTAATATCCACTTTTCTTTTTCCATCTAAAAGAACAATTTTCCCTATTGTGTCTGCTGGAGAGAGCAGGAGCAAGAGCGATAAAATGAGAATGAAAATCCCAGCATTTTCTTCACCCAATAATAGTTCTATGGTCTACAGATGACACTGAAGGTGATGGCTTGAAGTTGCCTACAATATACACTTTTCAACTCATTCCATTTTTTTTTTTTACGTCTCACAAGAAGAGATCTAACTCTTTTTGTGAAGCCTGTATTAAAAGCAATGAATTGTTGCCTGGCTCTGTGGCCCAGTTGGTTAGAGGGGTGTCCTGTACACCAAAGATGGTGGGTTCGATCCCCGGTCAGTTCATGTATAGGTAGCAACAGATCACTGTTTCTTTCTCACATTGATGTTTCTCTCTCTCTCTCTCTCTCTCTCTCTCTCTCTCTCTCTCCTCTCTTTCTGTCTCTCTTCCTTCCTCTTCCTCTAAAATCAATAAACATATCTTCCAGGTGAGAATAAAAATATAAATTTAAAAAATAAAGAAATAAAACCAATGAATTGTTTCATGTAAAAGTAACAATGAGTGACTTTGGTAATAGGCTGTGCCTTTATTGTAATTTAAAATCATAAGCAAAGATTCTTCTGAAGAAGTTCAGAAAAAGCAGTTCCTGTTATATAAATAATGATAAAGTCTAGTTTGCGTAGAAACAAAATTTCACAGATAAATGCAGTTTCTCATACACGAGAAGTAGATTCACCATGGCCCAAAGATTTTGGAAGTGTGGGCGTCACACTCTAAGAAGAAGGAATACCAACAGATACAGATGCTAAATAAAAGCCAAGCATATGTGGGAACAGAAAGGATGTTTACACACACATACACACACACACACACAAGAATAATAAGAAAAAAATCAAAATGTCAAAAACGGCGAAGGGAAGTAAGAACAAACAGAACACATAAGAGAAAAACTAAAATGTTAGAAAAATATAAAACTTTGGGCCAAGGAAGCCCTCAATGACCTCAATTATATTTGTCTTCAGCACACTCTCACATTAGTGTAGAAATAAGACTATCACAAATCCACACCCAATGATAAACGCCTCTCCTAGTTTTACATTGGTCACAATTTGCTATTTCATCTATATCAATTTAGAGAAATGTTCTTTCTTTTTCAAAGTTTATACTTCAGCAAAAAACCTGCCTACCCAGGTTTTATTTAGGGAAATTTATATAAATAAACTTCAAAGCAACTACCTATTCCAGGTTTTTAAAGAATGTTGGGTTTGTTGTTGTTTCTGTTGTTGACTACAAATCCTAAATTTCCAGAATTTTGCAGGTCTGAATCAGAATTTTTCAGTACATAAAAGCATCCTGGGAAAGCAGCACTGGAAACTATATCATGTTTCCGGTGTGCCTAAAATAACAATGTTTCCACCCAGCCAAGATGTGATCATGACAATAACTGGTACAGGATAAAGTACTTCCACATGCATTACCTCATTTGTTTCCTTCAACAACCCTCTGATGAAAGTAGGGTAGGTGCCATTGCCAATTGAGGGCAGGTATTCATTACATTAATGCAATTATTATAGCAACTTAAAGTCAAGTAAATATAATGTTTTTTACAATGTAAATGATAAGGTTGATGCTTGGTTTTATGCAAAGTGGTACTTATTAAAAATTAAAATCTGCATTTCCCCAAAATGCTGCAAAATAGATAAAGTGACATTCCCAAATATTGGTAATAATTATTGCCTGGCCAGTGTTGCTCAGTGATTGAACCCTTTTCCATGAACCAGGAGGCAATGGTTCCATTTCTGGTCAGGGCACGGCCTGGGTCGTTGCAGGTTCCATCCCCAGAAGGGTGTGTGACAGAGGCAGCTGATGAATGTTTCTCTCTCTTTATCCCTCTCCCTCTCTCTAAAAGCAATAAAAATCTATTTTTTATTAAAAATTATATTTTATTGATTTTTTACAGAGAGGAAGAGAGAGGGATAGAGAGTTAGAAACATTGATGAGAGAGAAACATCGATCAGCTACACTCCCTACTCGGTATGTGCCTGTAACCCAGGTACACGCCCTTGACTGGAATCGAACCTGGGACCCTTGAGTCCGCAGGCCAATGCTCTATCCACTGAGCCAAACTGGCTAGGGCTAAAAATCTATTTTTAAAAAATAAAATAAATAAACATTTTGTAAGTTATTGCCTCAAAATTGATCAGAGACTAAACTGTTTAGATGTTACATCACAATCACATGGTAATCAGTGGCAGAATCTGGACTAAACCCAAACATTGACTCACAGTGTAATTAATCTTTTTCATTATGGGTTGATTTTAAAATAAGAACTGTGGTCTATATCTCAAAAATGCACAAAAACACATATTGTCACCTTTGTGCACCCACGTTCTAGAATATGAGCAAGTCACTGACCCTCAGTTTTTAAGACAGGAAATAATAACAACTTCGGAGTTTTAGGGGATGAAAAGAGGTAGCCCCCTCTCTGTCTCACTACTTCAGTAATCAACTCACTTTCACTTTAAACTCAAAAAAATAAAATAAATAAATAAATAAATAAATAAAAGTAGCTCATATAACATTTGGCAGAAGAGCCACACACTTCTTAAGGTCTCTCGTCTCCTTTCCCCACAACAGCAATGGGCAACACTGAAACAGTGTAAACATCTCTTCACCAAATATTTTGAATGGTTAGTGTGTGCACTATTCTCACCCTTACGGAGTTTAATCTAGGTGCAGAAAAATGACAAATAAATGAAAAATTATATTACAGTAAAGTCAGGGTAACAATAGAGGCAAGTAACAGTTCTTAAAAAGATGAAAAGATTAATGCAGTGAGTATATCTCACTCTTTCTAGCAACTAGACTTGGACAGATAAGGAACGGAATTACAGATACAAGGGAAGGGACCAAGAAAAGGTTAGTGTATTTGTAGTGTTTCTAGGAGGAAGAGATGTGAATGTCTGTACGCGGAAATAGTGACTCCAAAGAGTTATTAAAGGTAACATAAATGTAAATATAAGAAAATAAGAAGCCTGATGAAAATTTGTAATCTAAACATTTTGACTCTATTTTAATTGAGATAGCTAAAGTTCTTGTCAAGGAAACATTATTTTCACCAGCACTGTTAATGAACCTAAGGTTTGCAAGAAAATCAAGTTTAAAGTCAGAATCTGTCCCTAACTTTAAATGTGGATATATTTTTAGAGACCATCCCTAGCTACCTGGAACTTGAGAACAAAGTGAATTTGTGAATACCTGTCTATCTTGGTTTTATTAGCTAAATTAAGATATCTGGTGGTCTTAGATTTATTTTAATTTAACAAAGAGTAAAATATACTTTAAAACTAAGAGGAGGTAATGGCTTTCTTTCTAAAAGATCAAGAAAAAAGGATATAAAAATGCATGATGTGACTGAACAGGTAAAGAGTAAGGCGCCTGGACCTGTAGGATGTGAATTGGATTCTCAGTCTGGCTTTACCACCAACTTGCTGTATGGCTTCCAGCACCTCTCTGCCTCAATCTCTCAAAAATGAGGACTCGGGCCTAAAGTGTGTCCACATTTCATTCCAATCCTGAATTGCTATTATTCCACAGCTAATTTGCTCTTATTTCTCTAAAACAAGTTTTTATTAAGATATATTCTGAGGTGTTTTTGTTGTTGTTTTTAACACTTGAAATTCAAACTGTTTAAGTTGAGCTGATTGTAAAATCTTTGTGGAAATGTGATCACCACTGAGGCAAAGGGACTTTTCTTTAGTAGAATATTATTGAATACTACTTTATTATTCATTATTTCAAATGAAGTTAGGCACACAGGTGCCGAAGAATAACATTAAACCATTACTGGTAAAATTCCTAATTGGAAGAAATAGTATAACTAGTGATTAAGGACTTAGATTCTAGTTTAAGGTTGACTTCATTTTAAATAATGACCCTGACAGTCACCCTGTGACATATTTAATCATTAGTTTCCTTATCTGTAAATGGAGATAATAAGAATCAGAATATTTAGTTCATGCATATGGAACTTCCTAAAATTGAAATAGCTATACATAGTAGCCCTGGTTATAAGGTTTATGTAAAGATTAAATAAAGTATTTCATATAAATTACTTAATACTATTGGCAAAACATGATAAGCATTGAATAGATGCTGCCTCCCCCCCAATACATAATTATTTATTTGATATTTGATATAGGAATTGTGTCAGGTATTATAAAAACTCATGGTCATTCTTAACTGCTAGGTCTATGGTTAAAAATCGACTAAGGAGAGATCAACCAAAGGACTTGTATGCATGCATATAAGCCTAACCAATGGGCACAGAGGGCTTTAGTGGGGGGATGGGAAGGCAATGGGGGGATAAAGACACATATGTAATACCTTAATAAATAAAGGGGGAAAAAAGAAAAAAAGTCAACTGATATAGCTGAGCTACTCCCAAATATAACATAACCATATTGTAGCAGCCATATATTTTGAACTTGAATTTACTATGAACTTGGGCATGTCCCATGTCAGTTAAGTGACGCATTGGACGAATAAGACTCTTTAGCACTGGGCCATTTAGAGTAATGCCAGGCAAAAATTCAGATGCAGGAAAAAGACTCAAACCAAAATACATCAACATATATCCCCCCTATTTACAACTTTTAAAATATTTTGATTAATTGAAAAAATAAGCTAGCTGGAATAAGAGAGCCTTTTTTTTTTCAACCCATCTGCAAATCTAATTTTCTTTCTAACCATTTCACCTCTGTGGCCTCCTTTTGTATGACACACTATTCTCCTGTAACTTCAGAATTTCTGTTAGTTTGCTGTTGGCAGGGATAAGGTCGGAAATAATACTGACTTTCTATTGAAATCTGTTTTCCCCACTCAATAAGAGGAAGCAAAGGCATGAATATGGCACCCTCATAATGATTTAGCTGGGCCTTAATGACTTAATGAAATTTTCATCACAACCTGCTGTTCATTTTAATGGCCTTTGAAAACAATGGAAAATATAGCTTGAGGGAAGAAAAGATTTTTTTCTGTGGCATATATTAGTTAGCTGAACATTTAGTACCATCCACCCCACCTCTGCTCCCCTCCTTCCCATATCGCTGCTCTCGCCAAAGAGCTATAAGGTTTAGTAGTTTGTCAAATATACATTTTGCAGCTCTTTTGTTAAGTTTATTCCTAAGTATTTTTTTTCTTTTGGTGCTGTAGGACCTCTAAGAGCTACATCTCATTTGTTTGTACTGTGTAGTATCCCTGTTCCGATGCTCAAATGATGTCAGAGAGAGTGGACGGGAGGGGGAGAGACAGATAGAGAGAAACATGGATGTGAGAGAGACACATTGATTGGTTGCCTCCCGCACCTGCAACTGAGGAGGCATGTGCCCTTGACCGGAATCAAACCTGTGACCCTTCAGTCCACAGACCGACACTCTATCCACTGAGCCAAACCAGCTAGGGCCCAACCATGCACTTTGATTAATGGTCTCTTTAAAGCCAGAGCAACTTTCCACTTGCTGTTGAGACTTTTACACATCTTCCCAGATATATTTTGCAATAAAATAATGCAAATTTTGCCGAAACTGGTTTGGCTCAGTTGATAGAGCGTCGGCCTGCGGACTGAAGGGTCCCAGGTTCGATTCCGGTCAAGGGCATGTACCTTGGTTGCAGGCACATCCCCAGTAGGGGGTGTGCAGGAGGCAGCTGATCGATGTTTCTCTCTCATTGATGTTTCTAACTCTCTACCTCTCTCACTTCCTCTCTGTAAAAAATCAGTAAAATATATTAAAAAATGCAAATTTCCTTCAACATCTTATTCCCTTTCTATGAAACAATTTTCTGCTTTTTTATTAATTTTTCTTGGTGATTAACATAATCACTTTACTCAAATACATAAGTTACTCCTTGATAAATCTCCCAATTGTCACAGTTATTAAATAAAAATACTTGTTATGGCAAATATCTTTATTAATAAGCTGAGACTAGTTAAAGTTTTGTGTACTCAATATGCAGCTAAGAATCTTGTGTTCATATAAATGTATCTTAGTAGTTCTGTATTTATACAGAAAATACCTTTGTGGAACTCAGGCTATTATATGTTTGCCGTGTTCAATTTATATTCCAGTTTCCATAAAGACTATCTCGGCATTTTCTCAATATCTTTATATTTTTCAAGAACAAGTCATATTTGAGCTTAGATTTTATTATATTTGTAGGGGGGGGGAGGACAGAAAAGGTTGAGGGAAATACAATAGTGAAAACTGTCTAATGTCCACATGCCATAGTGATGTTTCTTTGTGTCATCTATTCCTTCTGCAGGTGCTCTATCTCTCCTCTTTTGCCTGTGTAGCTATTCCTACACATTATCCTTTTTTCCTAATTCTCAATACCTCTGAATATCTCCTACTATGCAAATTGGGGAGCACTGCCTCCTGCCCTTTTTCTGATTATGAGTGACTCCTTTGGCTTTGCCATATCATATACTTCCAAATTAAGAATCTGTACATCATCCACTTTGAAAGAAGCCCACATGGCACACTCAGGGAATACCAAGGTCATATACCAAATCTCCAGGGAGGGCATCATCTAAAGATAAACCCCAAAACTACTTTGTAATACAATACATTCCACGGCCTCACTGGTTCTGCCCAGGCCTTAGTCCTGGACCAGAAAAACATCTCAAACAAATATTAAAAATTTACATATGAGAGAAATACTTCCCAACTCATTCTAGGAAGCCAGTATTATTTTAATAACAAAATCAGATAAATACGTTTCATGAAAAACTACAGACCTGGAACAGAGAATACACAAGATGAGCTTGAAGCATCTTATAGCTCCAGGAAGTGAAGAAGTGCTCAAAAAAAAAAAATACCCAAAATCCTCGTTGTATGTCAAAGTGACTTAGAAGTCATTGGAAAGTGCTTCCAGTAGCCAAAGCTGAACAATTTGGGCAACAAAATAAAATAGAAATGGATTATAACTCAAAGTATGCAGTAAATATCCACAAGTCCATACTTATATAAGTAAATAATTGAATACAATTAGTAAATGATGGAGAAGAGATAAATCTTTGATGGAGAAGAATTCCAAATAAATTATGTAGACGCCCCACTCTAAAGAGGGGGAGCAAAGCTCCCTACTCCTGAAACGTGGGTTGCATAGAGCATCTTCCTTCCAGAGGATGGTTTGGAAAGGGGCCAGGGGGACTCTCCAGGGGAGAAACCTGACAAACACCATATCAGCCAGTTGGTCAAGGTCATTGTCAACATTCATAAGTTACATTGAAAGTATGTACCCTTGATATGAAGTAATTTTAATAATACTCTACTTGTGTAGTCTTCATCCCAAAACCATAACTCCAGTTTAACTAAGAGAAAAATCACCAGGCAAATTTCAATACAAGTGCCTTCCACAGTATATCTGAATAGTATTCCTCAAAACTTTTAAGTTATCAATCGTAGGAACAGTCTGAGAAACTGATAGCCAAAAACGAGCCCAAAGAGGCATGCCGACCAAATGTAATGTGTCATCCTTGAAGACCTCATAGAACAGAGAAAGCACACTTGGTGAAAACGAAGCCATCTGAATGAAGTGTGGGCTTTAGTTAATAATGTATCACAATGTAAAAGAGGAAAATAATTTTAAACACAAAAAGTTAATCAAGTAAAATGAACAGAATATGTAAACAATGATAAAGGTCTGCCTCATCATTAGGTTAAGGGTAAGAGATGTAATATGGAAAAGCTACATTTTCTTCCTTTTAACTTTTCTTTTTCTTAAAAAAGAATTCTTATAGAAAGACAAGTATTTTTAATATCAGGAAAAAAATTCCAACAAAAGTCATCTGGGTCCTCCTCAAAACCACACTTTTTATCTCCATGCAGAGTGGAGCCAAAAAGTCTTTGACTAGATTATCTCTAAAATCCCTTCCAACTGTAAGATCATGTGAATTACATAAATTTTAACTAAAATCCATGTCTCAACTATGCTTCTGGTAGGGACCAGATATTTTAATTACCACGTGACTCCCAAATATGTATACTGGTTAACAAACATTTTTGTGCCAGATATACTCATAATTTACCAGTTTCCAAACAACAGAATAGAAATGAGTCTAACTCAGTGTTACATAGTATAAACGCAGTATATTTTTGGTATAAAGTGTGTCTTTTTATGTTCCTGTTTTTTGTTTGTTTGTTTTAATTTTCCACCTGACTTTGAAATAGGAGCCATGTTCTTACTAGTATGTGCAATGTGGTATCCATGCTTTGGATGGACATAGGTTTAAACAGGACTTAGTAAATATCTGTAACATAAAGGATGACTATCAGTAATGCACAAATGATCAAACTTGCACCAGTTGTTTTATTAGTATGTTTGCTTTAATTTTAAGATTAGTCCATGTGCATATCACCTCTTAACTATTTAAGAGATTTTAAAAGATGAAATCTTAAAAGCAAGGCATCCTATAAAGTTGAAGAAATGGAAAGTTCAGGATAGCTAATGCAGTTAGAGAATCACTACTTTTAAGTATACAATAGGCCTAGCCATATTAACTGTGGACCATGTAAGAAATAGTCCTAATTATCAAGGTAGTATAAGATGCATTAATAAGTACAGGTTATAAAATATAACAAAGTTGCAAAATGTCCTTGAAGGCTCTGCTGCTACATTCTATTTTTTAAAAAACAATGAAACATTTTTATTAGCAGTTCTAATTTGATATTGTATTGGTGTTTCAATTAACTAATGTGAAGTCATACAACACATTTAATAAATAATGATTGATTACTAGGATCACCTGCATACTATTATTGACAATGCACTACTCACTCTGTTTTGCAATTCAAGACTCCTTGACCAAGGGGAGCAAAAGAGGAATGGATGCATATTGATCAGTCGCTTGCTGGACAAAATACTCAAGGTCTAGGCCAAACTGAGGTGTGTCTATAATCGCACCTGAGAACACAGAGGAGACCACCGCAGGTACAAAGTGCTCTTTCCCTGCTACTAGCAGGGGAGCCCCTCCTGGCTAGAGCTACTCCCCATTCACCTTGTTAACTCCAGCCTCGCTCATAATAGACCCTTAAAACACCACGATCCGTTCTTAAATCTGTTTTACTCAACCGTAACTTGGTCATGAGTGAAAATAAGACATTGCAGCAGACATCAATGATAAAAACATCGGAATAGCCATATTTAAATGTTTCTGAAAGAAAGAGTACCCATCTTCGTAGCATTAGGTTTCTGTTTTGTTCAATTCAGAGAGAGTAAGTCAAGAAACGGAACTAGAGGGTAAAAATGAAGCTATTAAAATAAGGAGATGGCAACAACTTTCTTTCCCAGCCTTTACCTTCTGGCTCGTTTTTGATGAGCTCTTCCATCTTCCTCTGCTTCAAGGTGTCCACAACATCAGCCAGGCTGCCTTTGCGCCGCTCCGGAGTTCCCAGCGCTGCGCTGGACAAGGACTCGCCACTCTGTCGCCCACCTTCTTCTGCCTTCTGAGGTGAGGTAGATGAGTTGTGTGGGGCAAATGAAGACATAACTTTATTGCCATCAACTTCCTGAAAGAGAAAGCAAAGAAAAATGTTGTCTCAAGTTCCGGAAGTTTATTTTATTTTTTTAAATGATCATGTGGCTTGAAACATTAAGAAGTGGAATGTCACTCGGCAAAAGAAATTTCAAAAAAAGAATACATTAACTTTATCACTGTACAGGCTAGTGATAAAGTCAAAGACCCATTCATCAGAGGACTAAAAATCTGAAGATTCTGTCCCTTCGACTGAGTACATTGATTAAATTTATTTACAGTTCTGCTTCTGTTGGAAAGTCTTAGATTTTCCGAGGGATATTAAATGTAGCGGTCATCTATATTTAACTTCCTCGTGACACTGGAAAGCTTAAACAAATAACAGTATATAGACTTGAATTACTTTCATTTTAAGTAGCCACCTCTGCCTGATGGCACTCTCAATTAAAGTGAGGTCCCCTTTTGGTTCTCCACCTCCCTCTGATTTTTTTAAAGAAAGCATCATCCAGCAGGTCATTTTGACATAAGATAGTAATGCTGCAAGTTTATTTCTGCTTACGCTGAAGATAGTTCCGGTTGCATTTGCTACCTCAAACATTGTTCCTGTCAATACTCTGTGTGATTTGGTACTTAAGCCTCATTTGCCTTACAAAGTAAAGTTTCTTGCAGACTTTACCTCTTCATAATTGTGCATTTGTATAAAAATAAGTTATGCTATAATTCTATAATTTAAACATATTTGGGGTGTTCTTTTTCTCATTATTTCTCCCACAAATAATAGAAATCTAGAAATCTGTAAAATATTTTGGAGTATATTTTGTATAAAAAGTACTAAATTGATTTTTTCAGACAGTGTAATATTAGAATGATAAAGAAAATATATATATATTTTTTTTTACTTAAAGGTTTTCCTTGCTTCAATAATATTTTCCTTATTTACATAATCCTTTGACTTCCCCCAAAGCAGAGCTCTTCTTAAATATGAAAGAGAGAACTCATGGACATGGACAACAATGTGGTGATTTCAGGGGTTCGGGGGGACACAGAGGGGAGGTGAAACAGGTCATAGGGGAATAAATGGTTGTAGAAAAAAATTAAATGAAAAAAAAAAGTCTATATCCTAAGGTCTTTAAGGAAGTTAGTCTTCCCTTAAGTACATTTCTTAATTCCACATTATTAAAAGTTTCAATTAAAGTATATTCGAGTGTGTGAATATTTAATATTCAGAATAGATTATATCTGTGTTTACACATTTCTTCTCTATTTAAGACATGCTAATAGAATATGTTGAAAAGTGACAAATCATATTGATTTGATATCTCATGTTTTAAGGCTAATGCTAACATTTTTGAGTAACTTAAAAGTATCAAAAATACTGAAAAATAGATGAAAATGAAATGTCAGCACAAAGATGATCATAATCTATTCCTATGATTTTTTTCTTAATGGATATTAGTGAGTATAAAGATATCAGCTCTGGCAGAAACATCAGTTTGTTGGGTGAGGCCAAGAAAATGGGGAGAAAGAAGCTAAAAATGTTGTGTGTTTTTTAAGGTGTGCTAATAGAATATTTGAAATTCTACACTCCAAAATGGTTCCCATTTCTTACAAACAGTACAGAATGTGCCTCTGATAATTACTATGTCTTGAATGAATATTCAATAGGTAATACTTTCATGGACGAATCTTAACTTCTAATGGACTTGGATTTAGAAATCAATATGCATAAGGTAATAATAACAAGCTCCTGCAGGCTAAGTGACGGTACACTTCTGGATTATTTATTTAAAACCCACACATAAATACAAGAAAATGTATAAATACGCGCAAACACACACACACACACACACACACACACAGCAATCACAAATTCATTCCGTAAAAACTAAGCAATGTTTTTATGAAGGGCCCACAAAACATATTAGCTCAGTTTAGTTTGCAAACCAGAACACAGAAAAACCTCTACATTAATTTCTCAGATATTTCTTCTCATTTACTTCCAGGGTCAAAGGCAGAAGCACCCCAGTTTTAGCTTCACTCAGAACATTTCTATTTTATTCTCTGTTTCCATATTATCTGATTACAAACTTTACAAACAAGAACTCGGCAGCTGAACTTCACTTGCCATAATTCAAACTCACACGCATCTTTCTATAGCATCATCAGTCGAGAAAAGGACACCCAAACGGTAGGCAATTAAGCCCATTAAAATGTCAGAACATAGTTCAAATGAATGCAAAATACAATAATTTCCCATTTTGCATGTCTCTAATTCTCAACACCTTGGAGAGTGGAAGGGCATATCTTAAAGAGTAAAACATACTTCACAATTACTCTAAACCCAATTATCCCCCAGTATAAAAATAAATTAATTAATTAAGCATTACTGCTGTTTCACGCAGGAATATTTATCTTATCGCTATTTCACCTGTCTGATTACGTTTCAGCCTCTGGCACTGTTAATCCCTGTAACAGTTTTGTGTAGTTAGCAGATGTTTCCGTGTGCGGCTCCACTGTGCATTTGCATGGTGAATAGCTGGTGAAGGAGTGCTGGCACAGTCTTCAGTCAAGGAAGACCTCATTTCTTTCAGTTTCTTCCCTGGGACTGCAGTCACCGTACCTGAAATAATGCCTGCGTGTTTCTCTTCACTTCCCTGGCAGGTGAACATCCAGAGAGTCTAACAATGGCATTAGTGGTGCAGACCCACAATATATATTCACTCAAGTTTTATGAACTCTAAGGACAATCCTCAGTATTTTGCAGAAGAAATCTCAGAACTGTTATATATTATTTCTAAAGTTGACTGATAAAAAAGGATCATAAACTTCTTGTTGTTGTTTTTTTTTGTTAATTCTCACCTGAGGATATTTTTTCATTGATTTAGAGAGAGTGAAAGGGAGGGGAAGAGACAGAGAGAGAGGAACATCAATGTGAGAGAGACACATGGATTCATTGCTTCCCGCACGTGCCCCAACCGGGGTTGAGGGATTAAGCTTGACCAGAATCAAACCCAGGACCCTTCAGTCAGTAGGCCAATACCCTAACCACTGAGCCAAACCATGGATTACAGGTTAAGAGGCCCTGACCTAAATGCACATATCTTCACAGAAAGTACTATAAACCCATCAATAGATACAAGTTAGACAATTTTTAAATGACCAGTTATTTTCAAAAAGAGCTTCAAACTATGACATTGTTGACATTTTATTCAGCTAAACTTAGTTAAAGGTATATTATTTCAATAATTTACATTGGTTACTGTTCCTAAGACAAACATTTATAAAAAAATCAATATTTTAATTATACTTAAAGAATAATAAAAACATTGAAGAAAAACATTACTTTATTAGTGGCAATTGTCTTCTGATTCAGCAATCACCTTGTGATAATACATATATAAATTTGAACTGGAAGGCAGAACAAATTGCCATCTTTTGTAAATGAATGTTATAATTTTGACAAGTTATACCAGTTCAAATTTCAAATACAAATTTTCCTGAAATGAAAACATACAAAGAATATGAGCCAAAAAACAATACTTAAAATGCTGAATAGAGTCGTTCTTTGGTTAATAGGGTCAATATTCTAGGAACAGGATATGGTCAGTTCCCAAGACCTATAAAACAAAATCAGCATCTATAGATAGATCTCTGAAGGGTGCCTGTTATACTTGCGTTAACTGCGGATATTAAATCCATTCAACTTAAAATCTTTTCTAAATTTTTGCCTAAAACAGAGCTGCCTAATGTTTACTTAGGTTCAGCAATTCAAAAAATGGAAATCATCAGAGACAGTTTTATTTGGGAAATTTCCATAGCCATGTATATAGAGAGAGCTTATCACACCTGGTCCCCATTCTATGTTGGAAAAAGCCACTAAGGAATCTTTTTAATCTTATTGAGTTTTATAAGATCAACAATTCTTAGTGCTTGAACAACTATAAGGTAAACTAATTGAGATTCCAGATATTAGATGAGTGGTTTACATATATGTCTAGGGATGGCACTAGCAAGCTATGGTTATGAACGGTTTGTAAAGTTCCCTGGGGTTTGTGATTATCAAATGCTAAGGTAGGATGTACTTGACCTACTCTACATGGTGTGCTAGCTAGTTACAAGAAACCAAAGTCAGTTTTTATAGAACCTTTATATTTTATACTAGAGGCCCGGTGCATGGATTCGTGCACCGGTGGGGTCCCTCGGCCTAGCCTGTGGGGATTAGGCTGAAACTGACTCTCCAACATCACCCAAGGGGTCCCAGATTGCGGGAGGGTGGTTCTCGGGTGACGCACCCCGGAATCAGGCTCCCTCCTCTCTGGTTCGGGGTGGGTCACCTGAGAACCGCAGCTGCCAAGTCACCGCAGCTCCGCATCTTCTGCATTGAGCATTGGCCCCCTGGTGGTCACTGCGCATCATAGCTACCAGTTGGCCAGTCATTTAGTCATATATATATATATGTCTATATATACATATATATATATATATATATATATATATATATATATATACACATATATATATATATATATATATATATATATATCAACATTTTATGAGATTACTGAAATTCCATGAAAATTAGTACTCTAAATCATTAAAATCATTCCATTTTCACAATATAAAAACAGGTAGAAATTCTAAAATACTCAAATATGTACCTGTTTCTTTTTTACTCTTTGATCTATGGAAATTTCTAATTCTATATTCTGCTCAGTTCTAACTTTTAAAGAATACGCTGACGATGCCTTGCCATACTAGCAGTCAGCAGCTGTGCATCGGTGCAGGTTGCCCAGGACCAAACCAGAGAGGGTGGGACCTGCATCACCACCATTTTTCCACCATCCAGAACTGAAATATCATTGCTGACATGTACACATAAGGAACTGTTTGACATTGAAATTGGGACTCAAAAGAACTGTTGGCCCAGAAAGAAACTCACTACAGACTGATTCATTTGCCTCTCAGCATAACCATTACTGCTTATCTCATTTTCAGTTCTTATAAGTGTATTTCTAGTATCACATGATCTCACTCATCTAGGGGAAATAATGAACAACATAAACTGATGAACAAAAACAGACCCAGAGACAGGGAAGCATCGATCAGACTGTCAAACCTCAGAGGGAAGGTAGGGGAGGGTGGGGGTAAGGGGGAGAGATCAACCAAAGGACTTGTATGCATGCATATAAGCCTAACCAGTGGTCACGGACAACAGGGGGGTGGGGGCATGCGTGGGGAGGGGTTTGGGATTGGAATGGGGGGATGAGGAAAAATATGTGATACCTTAATCAATAAAGAAATTTAAAATAAGAAAGAAAGAAAGAAAAGAAAGAAAGAAAGAAAGAAAGAAAGAAAGAAAGAAAGAAAGAAAGAAAGAAAGAAAGAAAGAAAGAAAGAAAGGAAATACTGTAGGAACCTTAACAATCCAACTGCCTCTGTCATGCAGTCACAACCTCGGATTGGGGCAGATCCAATATCCTAAATACTGACAGGCCTTACCAAGATTAGGTAAAATATGATCCTATATAATAAAGAGCTAATATGCAAATGGCTGTCACACCCTCACATCATCACACCCTCACTCCATCACGCCATAACTGCTCAGACACTCAAAACTGGGGAGAGAGGAATGGGAACCAGCCAGGCTGTGGCCCAAGAGAGGGACAAGCCACCCACCCTACAATCCTGAGTGCCAGCGGCTGTGCCTGCAGCCTGGGAGAGGGACAATCTGCACTCCCCACAGTCCTCGCGGTACCGGGCGCCAGCGGCTGGGGCTGCAGCCCAGGAGAGGGACAAGCTGCCCACCCCGCAGTCCCGGGCACCAGAGCCTACGGCTGTGGCCCGGGCAAAGCCACCCGCGCACGGTCCCCTGTGGCTGCGGCCCGCCTGGGTGAAGCTGGCCCAGGTCCTGGGTGCCTGTGACTGGCTGGAGGAGGGAATCCTGGGTCCTGGGTGTGGGGCGAGGCAGAGGTGGTTAGGGGCGATTAGGCCAGCAGGGGAGCAGTTAGGGGCAATCATGCAGGTAGGGGAGCAGTTAGGGGTGATCAGGCAAGTAGGCAGAGGTGGTTAGGGGTGATCAAGCAGGCAGGCACTGGTGGTTAGCGGTGGTCAGGCAGGCAGGCAAAGGGGTTAGGGGTGATCAGGCAGGTAGGCAGGTGAGCGGTTAGGAGCCAGCGGTCCTGGATTATGAGAGGCAGTTGGACATCCCCCGAGGGGTCCCAGATTGGAGAGGGTGCAGGCTGGGCTGAGGGACCCCGCCCCCTCTCCTGTGTATGAATTTCGTGCACCAGGCCTCTAGTTATTTTATAAAAGTGGCTCCATTATATTTCAAATACAGGACTTAATCCATATTTTAAAGATTTTAAACTGTATTTTGAACAGCGAAAATAGAAAAAGTGAGAAGTGATGTTTCTTCAAAGCCTAAAAATACAGAATCTTTTAAAGATTCCCTTGCTATGCAATAGGATGAAAATTTAACAAACGTCTAACTTGGTTTGCAGTTTTTTTGTCTGGTTGGGGTTTTTTTTTGCCAATCACTGAGATGAAATGTTAACTCAGGTCATATTTAATTATTGATCAGAAAAGTAAGTGAACATTCAAAAGTGCATTCTTTCTTCAAATGCATTCACATGGCACTCAACAACAAAAAAAGAAGGGTGATTTGTACAGGTATGATTTTCAAATGGTGGTCTTCCAAGCAGTATCATTGCCACTGCCTGAGAAAACTTTATATAGTTTTCTCAGACCTCACCCCAGGCTTACTGAATAAGAAAGTCAGAGCATAGGGCCCGAGACTGGGAAGTAACAAGCCTTCCAAGGGAGACTGATACACTGATGAAGCTTGAGTACTAGGTATAGGAAAAACTGAAAGAGTTAAAGAAGAAAAAGAGGGAGATGACTAAGAGCTTCAGTGGTGCAGAAAAGTGTCAAAAAGTGATGGGAGTTCATTGATTTGAGAAGAGAACTAAAAGATAATATATTCCAGGAAGGAGAAGAAGTGGAGGATCGGGGAGAGGAAAAAGAGTTACCAAACATGCAGGAAAAGCGACCAACACATGTTGGCATTAAAATTACATTGTCTTAATTTTTTTAACATCCATGTTGGCACATGTGGAGATAGGTTTATGTTTACTGATTTTCTTACCAACTCTATAGATTCGAGAATCTGAGATTTATGGCAAAATTGCATGGTGGACAGAGATTGCTTTCAGAAATGTATTAAAAAGTTGGTTTGCTTATTAATAGTTTAATCTCATTTATAAGGTTAATATAAAACAATAGCACGTTTCCATTGACTTTTTAAATCAATATAATATTTGCCATCTAATTTAATTCCAGTGAGTGAAACAAAAATTAAAAGCAAGCCTTCTCATTCAGTAAGGGATTCTACAAATAGGAAGAACAGTTTTGGATGCTACATGGGCAGAGGAGTCTAATGGTTGTTTTTACAGAATCACATTTACTCAGAAATGCTACATTCAAGAATAAAATGTATGTTTTCATGCGCTCTCAAAACCACTTAATAAGCAAAAATAGCATTTAGAAAATTCTAACACATTAACCAATAGAACCTGTAAAAACAAAAATAACAGTTTGTGCTGGGACAGCCTCATTATCTTCCTGCCAATGATGTGAGCACCGTCATACTGATGTTTAAAAATCAGGCAAATACACTTTAAGGCAATTCATGATCTCTTTCCCGAGAACTCAAATGTCAACCATAAGATGTTTCTAAACAAAAAAGAGATTATACATCAAGACACTTCCATTTACCACTAACACTATAGATTGCATAATAATATTTAAGAAATAAAGGAAAATATTCATTGTAACTAATTATATATAATAATTCATCTATCATTTTCCTAAGAAGCCTCCAGAATATTCTTACTGTGGTTGTCAATAAACTTGACTAAATACTAACTCTGAGTCAGAAGGAAGTCAAGAAAAACTTGAGGAATTTCTCATATTATGATCTGTTTGGGTAATGACTTCTTTTTATCCCACAGAGCAATGATCCCAGTTTCTTATACAGAGTAGACAATCAGTAAAGCTAAAAAGCTAACTGCTTGCTAACATGACTTATAATTAAGAACTGACTAAATGTTCTGTGATAAGTGAAATAAATTGTAATTCCCATGCAGTAAACATGTCAGCAAAGCAATACAAAGCAGTGATTAAGTAAGCTGGAAGCAGGAGTATGTTGAGTTCAATCCCTTTATTAACTATATAACTTGGGCAAGTTATCTATACTCACCAAACTTCAGTTTCCTCATCTATAAAATAGGATAATAAATTATAAGTAATTCATATGTGCTATTATATAGTGTCAGTGATCTTAGGATATAATAGTAATAAAATAATTATTAAACTATGAGAAATATTTCATTTGCTCAATTTTCTCTTTCATTCATGTAATAAAAATGTCTTGAGTGCTAACTTGTGAGGCAGCATAAACATGTTCTCAGTTTAACACAGAGATCCTAAAGCCAAATAGCTTTGGTTCAAATCCTGGTTCCATATTCATTAGTTGTGTGACCTTGGGCAAGTTATTCAATCTTTCTTTGTCTCAGTTTCCTCATCTATAAAGAGGGCATAATACTATTATCTACCTCGTTGGGTTGTTAGTGGATTGAGTTACAAAATAATGAGTTATATGTGTTTGGGGATTTCATTAGTTAATATTTGTTTTACAAATGATAAAACTCATAAAATTATAATTGAGAAATGACAAGAGCTATATAAATATTTATTAAAGTAAGTATGCTCCAGGCATAATATTAGGATAGAACAACAAGCAAAACACAAAAAAAATATAAACATAAATAAAGAAAAGCCAGGCCCTTTACCTGGGAAGGGCAAAGAGACAAATCCCTCCCTCTACCACTCCACCAAAAAAGGGAAAATGCAAACATGATTAGTTTCATAGTTCTTTCTGCTTAAATCAAACTGCCTCCATGGAATCAATATTTTAAAGAACAAGTTAAATATTTTAAGGTGACCTATTTTTAAAGATAACCGAATACAAACTTTTTAAGAAAAAAATGTACTCCACACAATGTCATGTGACCATTAATGTGCTTTTATCTTTGTTGCATACTTGATTTTTAAATTTCACAGTTTCATGGTTCTCTACAAAGTAATAACTCAGAGAAATGATCAAAGGAAGAATGTTAAATTACTCCTCATTATGAAACAAAACTTTTTAAAGTCAGTTTAAAAAAATAGAGTAATAAATTATTTTTCATAAATACATGACACCAATTATTTAATATGCCATCTATCCACTTTCATATTTCTCCTTCTTCTTGTGAGATAGACATATCAAGATTTTTGTTTATTCATGAGAAATTAGCACCACTAGGTTCTCTTGCAAACAAATCCTTAGGTTCCTTTACACTATAAATACAAAACAACAGCAACAGTAATATGAGGAGGGATAGATTAAGTACTGACTATTTTTGCTAGCTTTCCTTCACTATGCTCCAGGAGCACCTTGAGTAGCATGTTGTCTCCTCACTAGATCAGGCTGATGCCTTCGTAGCCCAATGCCCATCAACTCCATTATGTCATTATACTAATCCAATTTTCCTATTAGCCCTGGGCGGTTTGGCTCAGTGGATTGAGCCTCAGCCTGAGGACCAAAGGGTCCCAGGTTCCATTCTGGTCAAGGGCATATACCTTGGTTGCACCGACTCCTCCCCAGCCCAGGCCCTGGTTGGGGTGCTTGCAGGAGACAACCAATCGATGTGTTTCTCTAACATCAATATTTCTCTCTGTCTTTCCCTCTCTCTTTCACTCTCTCTAAAAATCAATGGAAAAATACCCTTGGGTGAGGATTAAAAATAAATAATTAAATAAAATGTTTCATTATATTTAAAAAAAAAACAATTATAAAGGCATATTTTTCTACACTAACTAAAACTTTAATTTTTTTTTTTATTTAAGGGTAGAGTGCTAATGCAGTCCCCCACTACCACAAATCATGCAGTGTAGTATCCCACATTTGGGGAAATCGCAGGGTTCAGCACATCCAGAGTGCAATGGATAAGCCTTGCCCTGGGAAAGCCACCTTCCTGATCATGGCATCTCCTCTGCCAGGTAAGTATACTAATTAAAACTTTCAATAGAGCACCACGCTGATCAAAAAAGTAGCCCTTTTTCTTTGAGAGGGAATTGACATCAAGCAATGATTTGAGATATAAGAAGCACAAGCTTCAGTTCTCATTCCAAAAATAATGATTAGACATTAAGCAGTGCACATACTCATAAAATTTCCCAACTAGCCAAACTATTTATTCATGGTATAAATCATAATTTTCTGAGCCTACTTCAGCAGGACCATTTTGTAGCACACATAATCAGAGACACAGCAGTCTTATAGGTAAAACATTGTATTCCCTGCAAATATTATTTTCACATGGTTTCTATGAGTAATGCTATATATAAATTTTATTTTAGTCTTATAGTTCTGAAGACTTTTTAAAAATATTACTAAACTATTAGGAATTTCCCTGTCCAAATACACAAAATCTGTGTAAAGTCACTACTGTTTCAGTAAAAATATAGCTACCAATCTTGGAGTTCTGAAAGGCACTGCTCTAAAAGTTTTATGTACATAATCTTTTATAATTCTCAGAGAAATTCCATAAAGACTATTATTTCCATATAACAGATGAGGGAATTAAGCTCCTAAGAGTAATTTACTCAAGTAGTAGTAGGAAATTGTCAATTAGAGAACTGAACCCAAGATCATCTACCATTAATATCCACGTTGGTCATCATTAAGTTATACTGCTTCCCTCAACTAATTTAGTTGCTGTAAGAGATGTTAAAGGTATAAAACATAAAGCTGATTCTCTTTCCTCAAAGAGTTTAAAATTAAATTTGAGAGGCATGTAAATACATAAGAAAAATTAATAATGATAACAACTATAACAAATACTAAATTATACCTGCAGAAGTTTAAAGAAGAAAGAGCATTGGAACTTAAAGGAAGGTGGACACTTTTTATCATAGCACTTAGCACACTGTTTAGGATTGGTTATTTAATTTTCTTTCTATACCATGAAGACAGGAAACATGTCAGATTATTGGCCATGTACCCTAAATCCTATTATTAGTACATAATAAATACATATTGAGTCAATGACTTAATTTATTAAATATTTAAGTATAGAAACTTTTTTATCTAAGCCTAAAGAAATAGAGAAGAAAAGATATAGAGCATTCTTCCCTAGTGAAATAATCGAGAATATTTTATAGAGTACACACACACACACAAGAGAATGTAGTGGCTTGACCCAAATAAATGGAGAATAATAAATAAGAAGAATGACTATCATAGGAGGCTCATTTTATGAAAGGTCCTGAAAGTCAAATAGAATTGTATACATTTGACCTGTAAGGCCATGGATAATTCTTCTAGTTTCTATACTGGTTGATTCTCTTAAAATAGGTTGTTAGGAATATTGGTCTAGTAGTGATAAGGAGAATGAATTGGGTAGAAGAGAAAGTAAAGATTCCACTGTATAGGGAACTGTTACCGTGCCACATATGTGATGATAAAAAGAATTCCGCTAGATTAGCTAGATTGTAGCTGTTAGAAATCCTAAAGCGAATTGGAAACAAGTAATGATAGGATTAGATAATTTGAAAATAAGGAAGAATGAGACAAAGATAAACATACTTCTTGCTTGGGAGATTGAAATAATGATTATGGTATTGACAAAAACAGAATGGTTAGCAAACAGAGATGATTATTAAAATAGAATCAGTATACTAAAAAATAATAAAACCCATATAACTACATTCATCTAAATTTGATTTTCAGCCCTAATTTCTGACCCTAGCATTGTAAATAATAGGTGTTGTATAATCTGCCTCAGTATTCAAATGACATGTTTATTATATTGCTAAAAATCTTTACTTTTGTATGTGGAACAGACAAATGTAGATATGCCTCAAAATTCAAGATGCTGGTAAATAAATAAAGGACGTAAAATTATTATTTATAAACCATTAATTTCTAGTGAGTGGTTTTTTAGTTAATGAGCTCTCATAAAGTGTCCACCCAGGGAAATGAGCAAATGGCCAAGCCCTCTTCACTTATGTCTAAAAATGGAAGTTATAAGTGGGCATCACCATCTCCTTCAGTGACTTGGGTTTACCATGTACAATTTTCAAAGTTCATCATTATTTATAATTGATTTTGAAAGATGAAATATGTTTTAGAAAGAAAAATGTATACATGGAAACAATAATGGGCACTTAAACAATCTGCAAAGCAGAGAGAAAACACAAAAAAGGAAAAATAATCCTAGAATAAAAATGTTAGAATAAAAGATTTTTGTTATTCTAGGAAGCAAGTCTAAAGTATAATAAAAAAATAGCATTGTATAAATAAAGGAGAAATTAGAAACGGACACATTTTCCCTTATTTACAATGATTTAGCTCTCAGAGTGCTGTATGTTTAACCTCTAAAATTCTTGTCATACAGATGTTAGAATGAGGGGAAAACAAAAATGAAATTTATCAACACCAAAAAAGTTCTGCAGAAACCTTCTGCCATGAGTGCTTTATTGAGTTGTGATCACAGGTGTAAATAAGAGGAGATGGTTTTGCTCCATTAAAAAATCATTCTGTCAAGGGAGAAATTGTATTTATCATTCTAAATTCTATTGAGTATAGAGAGTATAGAGAGGAAACAAATAAATAATTTTGGATTTTTGACATATGTATTCCCTTCTACCATTCTACTTTAATTAATGACTTCTGAATGTCCCTCGATATTTCTGATATCTCAAAGTGATTCTGCCTTGGTGCTCAATATCCCACAAAAATGCCAATCCAAAATAAAGGCATGAATTCTTTATATTCCCCACACCATGAGAATATAAGCTTTATTTGTGTTACACAGCTACATTTTTTGACTAATGGAGCTTAAATTAAATAGTCATTATCTTTAAGCCAGTAATTTATTAAGAGTGATTCTCAGGATGGGAACCAACCACATAGTGCTATGCTCACCAGCTCTGAGATAACACACACACACAAAGACTTCTTTCAAAAGTCTTTTGCTATATCCATTTATTATACTTAGCAATGTCACACAGGGAAAAATAATTTAAAAGCTCGTATTGAGCACCTACAGACTTTGAACATTGACAGGGGGTGAACACAATGTCAGAATATTTGGTCATCTCTTTAATTAATTTGTTTTACAGTACATTTTTTGTGCCCCCATTCTTTTTCTTCTACTGCCTTGGTCCAAACAGAAGTATACACACACATGTATATATTTAATTAAGAGGAAATAAAACGGTTGTCTTTAGTTAAGATGTTTCCATTCACGGAGGCCACACATTTAAAAAATAAATTGCCTGAATAAATTCAATTATCTAGAGAAGCAAAGAAAATCACAGGCAAATGACATTATATGCAGAGGCCATTCCAACAGCTTCATGTTTATTTTTATTGTTTCAGTCAGTGGAAGGGAGAAGCTGTCAAAAATATTACATTTCTCCTTTTTTTAAAGGTTCAATGTCTCTGGTACTGAAAGTTGCATGAGCAATAATATCAAGAGAAGAAATTTGTCTACTACTGAAAACAGAAGAAGGGTTAGACTCCCTCCAACTTAATGCCAGTACACAAGTGGGCACCCATACACATTGGTTGTATTTTGCCTACAAAAAGCAAAGGATAACATTTAACTTGCAAGTAGTCCAGTATCAATCCAGCCACTAAAGATTGGCTTAAAAACCAGTGTACCCCTCCCCCCCCAAAAAAACCCTAAGTAAATCCACATGTTAAATTAGCCTATGACATTACTGTTAGTCCTGTCTTCTGATACCAGCTTTGTAAAGCGCTATACAGACTTTATCAGAAGAGACTCTTTAGCCTTTTACATTCCAATAAGAAGTAATTAAATATAATATTTTTGCCTTGTTCTTGTAATATGACAAAAGTACATGCAGAAGATTTAAGCTGACTTTGAAATAGGTTCCTGCTGAAAATCTCTGGCTTTTTATGCAGAATTTACGTGCTACCTGAGTTCTCTTGAGGCGTGAATGTACCAAGTAAATGTGGCATATGTTTGTATTTTCTTGCCAATTCCAAATTCATTCATTCAAATCACTCATTGTAGGCCAAATTCTTATCCAATTCCACAGAGCCACCGACTTTCCTGGAAGTGAATAGCAGCTTTGTGCACGGAAAAAGAGAAGTCAATAGCAGGTCTGTGCATGGAAGACCTATGCAACTGGTGGAAAGGATGAGAATCTGACCACAGAGTTTCTTGAGTGTGGTAAAAGCTAGTTTAAAATGACCTATACGATGAAGCTTTCAACACCTTCACTTGAGTATCAATTCTGAAACTTGACAATTTGAGTAACTGGATTTTCATATGGCCATCTTATATACCACTCTTCTTGCAATATGCTTGAGAATAATTCTTTTGTTGAATATGTTTGAATTAGAATGTCTTTATTTACCATAATTAACCCCAGATTTTATTCAGAACCTGAAAGCATATTCATAGCAAAATAATAAAGGCACCATTTATTAAATTTACCAATGTGTCAATCACTACATTGGAGTGTCTAGCTTCCTACTTTGATCCCTCCTAAAAGATCTATGAAGTAGGTATTATTATTATTACTGATTTAACACATACAGAAACTGAGTTGGAACTATGTACTTCAACTTAAATAAAAAGTAATTTGAACCCTTATCTCTCTGATTCCTTCAATTGTAATTTTAATCATTATGTTACACAGCTTCTCATTGACTGAAAACACCTAAACATTCTAATTTTATTAATCTTAATCTAATTTTCTAGTCAAAGTTTGTTTCACTCCATATATGACATCTCTCAAGCCTATACAGTGTTCCTAATATGCCAGTTTAGTTTCATAATGTATGTTAATAGATATTCAATTTTCTATACTATTTTTAATTGGCTACATTTTATATTTCAAACTCCTTGACTTGTATTTCCAAACGAAAATTAAGCAGTTTTGTCAAACTCCTGATAACATTTTAAACACTTCTCCCCCTCAACACACACCAAGGAGGCATAAATATAAAATTTGTTAATCACGTGTCTATTTTTTAAAAAACATCATACCGAGTCCCAGAGGAAATACAAATAATCTTCTAAGCCCAGGTAGCATGGCTCAGTGGTTAAGAGCTTCGACCTATGAACCAGGAGGTCACAGTTTGATTCTGGTCAGGGCACATGCTTGGGTTGCTGGCTCCATTCCCAGTTTGGGGTGTATAGGAAGCAGCCGATCAAAGATTCTCTCTCATCATTGATGTTTCTATCTCTCTCCCTCTCCTTTCCTCTCTGAAATCAATAAAAAAAATTTTTAAAAACTTCTAACAGTCAAATCCAACATTGTTCATAACATCTTCAAAATGTTTCAACTACAAAACAGTTCTTTTCCTCTGTTTCTGATGGCCCACAGTCTGCTGTTCATTTCTATCTCAGGCACTGCCTGTTTTGATCTTAAATCCTCTAAAATGTATTCAACATCCATAAAAATTATCTACTTTTCTCTCTCTTAGGGGTATAATCTTAACATTCTGTATTAAAGAGCTTTCAGTGGCTTCTACACTGCTTTCAGAAAAAAAATTAGAACTCCTTTGGATGATACAGAAACTTATTTATCATCACTCTCCCCTCCACTTAGTGACACAACCATGATTTAACTCCTTGCTTTCCCCAGGCCATGACCTCCTTATTTTCTCACTTCCCTGCCTCTTTCAAGACAACTTCAAGCTTTAAAATATGGTTTAGGTTTATTTCCTTCAGAACTGTAAATTCTCAAGGGATATTTGCGTGGAATAAATGACTCTTCTTAAATTCACAATTTCAAAACTTACATTCTAGGCAAGTACGTTCACATTTCCATGGCTTGGCAGGAAAGTTTCAATCACATATTTCCAATAATCTGTTTTCCACCTAAATACCTCAATATCTCAAACCTAACATATATAAATGTGAACTCAGAATTCTGTTACCCAAACCAGCTGTTGCTCTTGGCTCACTTTCATTTTCTTCTTTAGGGTGGCATCAACATTATCTGTCACACGGTGAAGCAAAAATCACTACTTTTGATCTTAAACAAGTCTCTTAACCTCTATGAACTTTAATTTTCCTATCTCAAAATGAGAGTTGTAGACTAAAGGACATTGAAGATACAATGCCAGGTTTAAACTCTATAGGCCTGTAAGTGGCAAGTATAAGAAAACACAACAGGTCTTACATTTAGTCTTTAATCATTCTAAAATTATTATCATTCTATCTTCCTTTAAACAATCCACATTTAAAAAATCTGTATTTACAGTAAGATACATTAGGAATTTGTGTTATTTTCCACCACTGAAATAGACTATATGGTCTAAGTCCATCCCTATGGAAAGGGATACGTTTTTCCCTAGGCACTATGCCACCACCAAATGAACAGTGATAAATCTTACTAGGAAAAGCAGATCTGTAAATTAATCTCTAGCTGGGTATAAATAACAAAGATAGTTTTTAAAATACATACAAATATACACCTAATATGAAATTTGACTTATAACATCAATGATGAGAGAGATTCATTGATTGCTGCCACCTACATGCCACACATAGGGGATCGAGCCCGAAATCCAGGCATGTGCCCTGACCAGGAATTGAACCGTGACCTTCGGGTTCACAGGTCAATGCTCAACCACTGAGCACACTGGCTGGGCAGCCCAGTCCACATTTTGCAAAGCTCTGCTGGGGAACCATTTACTTAGCAATATCCTTTCTTTATTAGCCAGAAAATGTTTTATACCCATACATTTCCATAAGATATCATAAATTCTTCCACTGTAACACTCAATATTATCTGTATTCCACTATATTATCAAAGCCTTAATTAGGATGGATGTATGTATCCATTTACCCCACCAGATTGAGTTCCCAGAGAGTGAAAATGTGCCCTTTTCAGGTTTGCATTCAATATATTTTATACATAAGAGATACTCAGTAAATCTTAGTTTAATTTAATTGTCTTTTCTCCCTTGTCATTCCACTGAAGAATGAGGCATTAAAGATTTTGGTAAAACATGACCAACTTTTTTGGAACAATTTTCTCCTATTTTACCGTTACTCATAATGTACTTAGGTGCCTATAATATTAGAAAGAAAGTACTGAAATATGGGCTAATATAGAGGATGTTTAGAATGAGACAAAGGCTCAGAAAAAAAGTAATTGAAAATAAAATGAAGGAAATAGTATATAGAAGTCAGAAAATTTCAACCTTTTTCATCTCATGGCACACATAAACTAACTACTAAAACACCAAAAGATATTTATTTTTTTCAATGGGACAAAAAATAGGTATAATTTTGATTAATTCACAAGGAACGGCTATTGTTGTGTTGGCTATTATCATTTTTCATTTGACAATCTCAGGGGAAAGAGGTCAGTGCCTGTGACTAGTCAGGTACTGTATGTTTTAAAAATTATTGTGTCATACCGGTTGAAAATCGCTGCCATAAGAAAAGAAAAGTTGAAAAATTTCTCATTGATTTAACATAATATTAAGGAACCATCTTGAACAACTGGGATATTATGGAGATGGGGGAATGAGGTAGAAGTGTAAGTATAGTGAGGATTATACCTGATTTCCAAACTCTTTTTCTGTACCAAAGGTTCTAATTTTTTTTGAGGAGGGGTTCCATGATAAATACAGAGGTCTTTCATATCTGAACATGTTTCCCCAACAAATACAAACTCTAACTCTGTCCATTCTTCCTCTAGACAAGAAAGCATGTAACAATGCAAATTATAAGAGTAATAAAAATAAAAAGATTATTCTGAGTATATATATATACATACACATATATATTACACATATATAAACATTACATAAAGCTTTTAAAAATAAAAAAATGCTAATAGTTCAAACTACTTAGTCTACACCAGAAAACTTATGTAAATGCACTTGCAAAGTCCAACCCCACAGCTAACTTATAAGGTCTAACTAAGGTCCTTATCACAAGCCCATGATAACTATTCAGCCTACTTTTCCCCTCTAACTATATAGACCAGGTATTTGAACTTAAAAACAGGAGTTGCACCTAATTATATTCTAAATTGGATTTGTGCCATCCCCAGCGGTGTTACTGTATTCAGATAGCTATGATTTCTGGATGTACTGATTTTTCCATTTTTTCACTATTGCTACTTGTGTAAAATTTACTATGATGACTTTTTTTTCCTGTAGAGGTACATAAATGAGGCACTTCACTCTCTAAGGAAATCTCTTCATAATTACAGGGATCATGTAAAAAATCCCTTTATCCACCATGAAAATCTGTAGCTATTTGAATGCTGCAAAAATACTTAACTGTGCAATATTAGATGAAGGAACTGTTTCTTTTCTAAATTATAAAATAAAAATTCAAAGGCATATATTTTCCTCAAAAATAATAAACAATATATTGAAGAGAAATATTTAAAGAAACTCAATGCCTATGGATAGTTCATATATTAAACTAAAAACATCTCAATCATAAATAATCAATTTCTTGTGGATAGTAACTTTTGCTTTTTTCATTATGTCTGAATAAACTATCATATACAGAATGAATAAAAGGATGTGGAAAGAAAAATAGTACTAAACAACATATTTTTTTTGTTTCAGTTTTTAATTATATCTGTTTTATTTGTCTTAGTGTTGATTGTATTGCAATATACAAGTTAATTAACATGGCTCTAAACTGATAAATAACTTGATCTTTGTTTTGGACTAGACAATAGATGAATACTGAGATTAGTTGGTCAACATCACAATTTAAACTACTAAAAGATTATGATAACAAAGTGACCTGGAATAAAAATGGCATTCCAATTACATACACAGAATGATTAAGCATGGGATGCAAATGAGTGGGTATGAGGCTTGATGATGACAAAGAAGAAAAGTGACAAGGGCTCTACAGAAAGGTCATCTTTGAACATTTTTTTTTTCAAAATTGTTTTAGGTGTTTTACCCACCACCAGGGCCACATCATAACTTTCCTGGACCCTATGCATTTTTGCCTTCATAAACTCCTTCTCTCCATAAATACGAACAAATACATACATACATACATACATAAAATAGAATAAGATATTTTAAAAAATACATTTTATGACTCCACTGGTTTAATATATATATATTTTTTTTTCTTCAACCTAAAAGTTCACTTTTCCTATTCTGATTTGAAAGGAAACCAAAACATGGGCCATGGCCCTGAAAGGGCTGGGGACTCCTGGCACTGGGTCAGCAGTGCCTAACGGGTCAGATGGCTCTGTCTACTACAATAGATTTTCTCCCTATCTTTTCTTTCTCCTGATTATTCTAAGAACATTTGGCAGTATAACATCTTTGCAAAGCTTGATTTAACACAAGCATCATTGCATTTATTCTCACTGAATCTTTTGTACATGTTATATTTATCTACTTCTATACCTTCAACTTGCTGACTAATGATTTTTATGAGATTTTATCAAGAATAGCCAAAAATACAAACACACATATATCCAGACTGCTTCTCTTATTCTAGAAGTTATACTATTTGTTATAATAACACCTGGAAATATAGTGGCTTTTGTGGTTTGTGATGAGACAAGGCATTCAAAAATAGTCAAACCTGAGTATCCGTCTTGGGTACAGACTGGCAGAACTATAAAAAAATTATTAATGAATTTACATTTAAAGTTTTTTTTCCCCCTATGATTTTCTTGGACTATGAAATCACAGATACGTAGTATACATTTATATGATCATATTACTATTTCACTATACTATTTGGTGACTAGTTTCTCTATAGCATGGGAGTTCTATCACAAAGCTATTAATATATCTTTAATTTTAGAATAACTGGGAAGATCACTATCTTCAAAAGAATGCTGAAGGCAGCATAGAACTACAAGAAAAGGAGGCCAAATCTAGTCAAACAAGTTAACCAAATGCACCCTGGGAATCAAAGGGGTGATGAATATTTCCAGTAGATTGTCTTCATATTCAGTGACAATTAAAGCTAAACTAGTGGAATAAATGTTTTACCATATGCACAATCAAGATGACCTTCACTTTCAAATTCACTAAACTTATAAAATATTAGCAAAGTTTAGTTTAATATCTTACTTTCCTCACATTAGACAGCTTTAAAAATGAAAAGAAATCCTTTTAAAAAGTGATATTATTTTTAGCTAATGGGAAAAATGGTGTGTGTTTTTATTTTTCATTGTAACTCAAGCTTGATATCTGCATTTTTAAAAAAAATATTTTTATTGACTTCAGAGAGGAAGGGAGAGGGAGAGAGAAATAAAAACATCAATGATGAGAGAGAATCATTAATCGCCTGCCTCCTGCACACTCCACACTGGTAATCAAGCCCACAACCCAGGCATATGCCCCCCATGGGAATCAAACTGTGACCTCTGGTTTCATAGGTCAACAATCAACCACTGAGCCATGCCTGCTGGGTGATATCTACATTTTTCATTAAATGGATATCTCTGAGCATTTGATTCCAGAGCCAAGAATTAACTGCAATGTCATTGCTGACAACAACAACAACAAACACCCACTAGTTTATATGTTAATTAACCTTTATTATAAAGTACCAAATAGCCTGTATGTCTGCCAGCTAAGGAAATCATTCTCATCCACACCTCTTGCGAATTCTTTGCATATACTCTAATTTCCATGTAATACTTGTTTGTAAATCAAATAAACCCTTATTTTTTATTTAGATTAGATCATTGAGGTTTCTTTGGTACAAGAAACCTACTGGTAAAGGATTACTCCCATTGCGGAAGGGCTGTATAAATCACATTTTGATTAATTTTATTTAAAGATTCATGAAGCAAGTTTGAAAAGCTAGATGACACCAATCAGAAAGAATATATGCACCCCTATGTTCACAGCAGCACAACTTACAATATGTAAAATCTGGAAACAGCCCAAGTGTCCATCAGTAGATGAGTGTATAAAAAAAGATGTGGTACATTTACATCACGGAATACTATGCAGCTATAAAAAAGAAGGATCTCTTACCCCTTGATAGAGCATGGAGGGACCTGGAGAGTATTATGCTAAGTGAAATAAGCCCTGAAATGAAAGGAAATGGGAAGAGGAGATCTGGAAAAGACATGATAGGTTGCATCAGTAGCTGAAGGCCTGTCATGTAGAAGAGAAATTTGAAATATTACAAGTAGCAACGTAGAAGAGAATTGAACCAAAAGCGGAAGTTGTAGAAGGGGAGATAGAATGAAGGAATGATACCCAGATATCCAGACGCTAAGATGATCCTGAAGAGACACAAGGTGAGTCCAAGGATTCAGTTTAATCTAAACATACGCTCCAGGGAGCTATGTTAAAACTGAACCTAAGGGAAAGGATTAGTTCCATAAATAATGAGAAAATGCTTTGAAAAGGCAGACTATGTGTAAAACAAACTCCCTGAAATCCTATATCAATACTATTTTTCAACTCGAACCACTAGGGGGCCAAAAGAAAAGAGGAAAAAAGAAATAGGAACTGGTAGATGCCTAATGTGCTTTGAACAGACATTTTCTAAGAAGAGGGAAGTTTAAGAGTAAGCCATCCATCTCCATTCCACAGTGTGGTCCTGGTTCAAGACTGAGCAAAGGATGGTGAATATTCTTGGCACATTTCATGTTGAAAATGTGAAGCTTACCTAATGTTACTCTTATAACAAATGGTTAAGAGGGAGTTTCACTTGTCCATTGAAATGAGAATCTTAATACAAAGTCTAGAAATTAACTCTTACATAAATTAATAGGCTAGATGAAGAATAATAAAGAATTAAGTGGCAGCACATGCATTCTTAATCCCATTGTATCAATGTATAAAGATAGCATGGCATGTTTAGAACATTGGATAAGTAAAATCTTATTATTCTACCCAAAGTCTCCATTTTATCTAACTGCACCTATCTTTTATCATGTAGCATAAAATTATTTCTATAATAATTTTAAAATGGCTACAGTCTAACCTGCAAATACTTCAAGGGCATAAGAAGAGAAAGAGAGAGAGAGAGAGAGAGAGAGAGAGAGAGAGAGAGAGAGAGAGAGAGAGAGAGAGAGACTTAAATACCACCTTTCTTCTAGGCAGCAATTTCCCCAGATGAAGAGGTCACCACTGTTTAACAATGTGCTGCCATGTTAATTTAGTATGACAAGATAAGGCAGTAATCTCTGCTCGTGGAGGCTGTAAACCGCCTGCTATCCAGGGACATGCTCAAGTCGATTTGCACTGTATATCACTTTATACAATTGCCATGACAAAGCCCCCTGAGTTCACATGTAAATCTCTCTACCCTGTTCCTCCCGTAGCCCCCCTTTTCTCTTTCATTCCCTCCCAATTCCTTTCTTCCTGCTTCACGTCCAGGTAAACCACATCCACTCAGTCCTAAGCTCTGAAAACTTAATGCTCTGCACATGACAAGGAACACACAATACACATCCCTCTCAAAACCACTCTGTCAAGTCCCCCAATTTAAGAGAATGTAGTCAGGGACTGAGATAATCCATTGATCCCACTTACGTCGGCTTTGATATTTCAATCTGTCCTGTTAAATTGTCAAGGGGAGAGATTAAACTGATGTTTCGTGATTCGCGATTTACTTTCCTAAGAATGATAGTTTTCAAAGCTTGTCTTACTAAGTTCTGCTTAAAGATTATCCCTAAGAAAGCTGATGTATCATTACTGGTATAAATCTAGTAATGAAACTATGAAGTGCCTTAGGTAAGGACATTTTGGAGACATTCAGGGTTATAAAATTGTAAAATGGAATAAAATTTGGATTTTTAAAAGCACGTCATCTGTGTAGTTCTCTCTGCACAAAGCAAAACACCATATGTAAAAAAGGAGGAAAAACATGTTTCTATCTATGTAAAACAAAAATAATTATAGAATCACTGAAGAGGACATAAGTGCACAGGGAAGAATTTATATGATAGGAAATAAAAAAGATCCCATGAAACCCATTAGGAAAGTGACAAGTCAAAGTTTTAACCATTAAAACAAAGGCAGAGAGGTCTGTTTAATCACCAAGAATTAGCAGCTAGAGATGTACATATTTTAGTTAGGTGTGACAGTATTAGATGCAACATGTCATATTTCTGACACGTAGACTTGTTATATAAACCGGTTACTGACATAACTACCTAGTGAATATTAATAATAGGAAAGAAGCAAAGGGGAAGCCAGGCATTATAAGCCTGGTCATCTGGGCAGCTTCACCAGAAAGCTGCAGCTTCACGCTCCCCAGGGAACCCTGCAGATCACTGGGGAAGGGAGGTGATGAAGAGGAAGATGGGTGCATGCAGTGAAGTCCTAATGATGTAGGGAAGGTACTTGCCTGTCAATCTAGCCTGGGAACAAAGATCATTGGCTGTGGGATGGAGCCTCTGCAAGCATGGGAAATCCTGAAAGATTCATTGGATAAGATGTGAGTTTTAAACCAGAAACAAGGAATTTTCTCTCTCTCTCTTGCTCCTCTGGCTTCGCTCCTGCTTCCTTTCACTCCCATAGCCCTGTGGCCCTAGAAGCACACGGTCCATGGCCATGTGTACCCCGCACACAATGGACTGCAGCTGGGAACACAAGCTAGCAGAATGTTGGGCAAATAAGGAGCAGAAACTGTGGACAATGACTATGATCTTAGCCCCCTGAAGACAAAATGGGACTTTTTCCTTGGCAGAATGGAGGGAGATGGGAACTTGGAAACCCAGGGGCTTAATTCCATAGAAATAAAACTTTCCATGATATCTCATTCTTTTGTGGGGGCCTCAGGAAATTCTTATTCCCGTGGTATCCCAAGAAGCTCACTTCCACCAGCTGCAGGTGGGGACATGGAGAGCACTCCACCAGTAACAAATCCATTTGCATTATGCCTCTTATCCATATCACATCCTGTTTTAAACACTGCAAGCTGCCTTTTTGGATCAACAGAAGTGAACGATCAAAGACTAAAAAGCAACTAATATAATACTAATCAATAAAGAACTGAATTCCACAGAGTACCTCAAAATTTTCTTAAATGAAACAAATTTTAAAGTGTACTGAAATGTAAACAAACAAAAAAAAAGTTGATATGCTAATAAAATGATAGTAATCAACAGGAACCTCATTAGCCATGTCCTAAATGAAAATCATTACGTAGCCTCCAGGATATTCACACAAGTAAACTTAAGCAATGTTTACATATATTTTGATTATCACTCAAGGAGTGAGGCTATTTTTTTCCATTGATTTTTTTTTTTTTTTCAGAAAGTGGAAGGTGGGTAAGAGAGACATCGAAATGAGAGACACAGGGACACATTGATTGGTTGCCTCCCACACGGGCCCCAACTGGATACATGGTTTGAACCTACAACCCTCTTGTAGGTTAATTACATTTACAAGAATGAAAAACATATGACATGTATATACAGTGTCCCATCTTTCTCCATGTAAACATTTCTATAAACATTTGTTTAAGCAATAAATAGCACGTATTAAGTTATATTCCAGGCACCAGAGTGCTTTATATGTATTGACTTTAAACATTATAAGCACCCTGTAAGTGAGATGCTATTGTTTTCATCCCCATTTTAGAGATGGCAAAATTAAGGTACAGAAAATTACAATAACTTGCCTAATGCCATACAAACAACAAATAATGCAATTTGAAATAAACACAGTAATTTTTTCACTAGCAGTCATGAGCTAAAACACTATGTATGTATGGCCAGAGCACAGATTAACAGTAATCTTTATGTGAAAGGCTTAGCAAGTAATTTTTTGGAATACAATATATTGCCTAACATCCTATGTAAAACTTCTAGTAAACCTCCTGAAATAGTTAAATCTCTTGGTCCATTTGACTTCTTGTAAAATGATTTTAAAAACCAAGTTGTCTCTGTGTTAAGGTAGAATAATCAAGCAAGGATTTGCCACAGGAATTTCTAAAGGCTATTAAAATAATTAACTCTGATAAACTATAAAGATGATTTTAATGTTTGTAGGAGGGGAAAGGCAGTGGGCACAATTATTCAGAGCTTGGATTCTGAAGTCATGAATGCAAACACTTACCTATTAGATCACTTTAATCAAGAGTCTTTTTCATCGACACATTGGAGATAATCAGTTACTGGACTACTGGGTTGCCATAAAAACTGGCTAATAAAGGTAGGGTGGCTGGTACATAGAAAACATGACTTATCACACATTCCTATTACTAGTAATTATTAAATACCATATTCTAAAGAGTACTGATTGTTTGAAATCTCCCACATTTGAGTTGCAATGATAAGCTAGGCTGGAAGATATATTCACCCATGACTCTCAAAGTTGCTTTGTATGTTCTACTGGAGACCCTGGGGAAATCAGAATCTCAGATACAGAAGAAGCGTATTCCCTGATCCTGTGTGTAAAGCATCCTATAAGTCCCTAGTGTGTAAAGCATCCCAGCCACAAAGCCCAAAGATGGCTATTATAACAGCTCAGCAATCTTCCCTCTCCAGGATATATGCTTACATCGAGGGTGGGGTCCAGGATGGCAGGTGAGGTGATTACCAAGCTTAAGCATTTATTAACAGTCAAACTCTAAGTTACTGTACTTTATCTTTTGCTACCCATTAATATAGGTTTTGATTTTTAACATAGTATATATTTTATATGTATATATGCAAGCAAAGCTACTTAACATGTACCTTTGAAATTATGCCCCCTTTTCATATCCTACCTTCATTTGAAATGTTTTATTAACCCTTAGGATAGTATTTTCTCGTTTAGGAATATCGACCAGCAAGATTCACTGCTTTATCTCAAGACAGGCTGGATTTTTAAGAGCTAAAAAGAGACACTGAAGTAAACACTGCTTCTCTATATAATGATAACATTGTTTGCTCGGCTGCCTCAGAAGCCGCCTTGACTAAACAAGACACAAAATCCAGTCACTTGTGTTCATTGACTTTATCATGTGATGTCAGTGTGGTGGTGCTGGCCAAGGCTGCTCTCCCTGCATTCACACCTCATCTGTCCACATAGATCGTTCCTAAAAATGGTCTATAAGAAATTAAACACACACACCCGTGGCCTTTGTACAAAGACGATGTGTAACCAAAGGGACAGATTACAATTGTCAACTTAGCTTTATATTTATGTCCCATTTAAAATACCAAAGAACCCCCCCAGCACTCATATATAGTAGAAGAGAGAAAACTATGAAATTTACTTTCTAAAACAAGAAACAGGGGGAACAGGCACAAGATGATCAAAACTGGTAGCATACTGAACTACTGTCATGAATTCAGTTTTCAAGCCAGCTGTAATGCTGGAAGAGATTATGGACATCTCAGGGCTGTGGAGGAAGTAAAGGATTTAAACACATGTAATGTTTGTATTTATTTAAAAAACAAAACAAAAACATTTCCATTGAGTGTATTGGGGTGACACTGCTTAACAAAATTATACAGGCTTTTATTTTTTTAAATATATTTAATTGATTTTTTTTACAGAGAGAGGAAGAGAGAGGGATAGAGAGTTAGAAACATCAATGAGAGAGAAACATCAGCTGCTTCCTGCACACCTCCTACTGGGGATGTACCCGCAACCAAGGTACATGCCCTTGACTGGAATCGAACCTGGGACCTTTCCGTCCGCAGGCCGACACTCCATCCACTGAGCCAAACTGGTTAGGGCTACATAGGCTTTTACATGCACCTAATGTGGTACCAATAGTGTTCTAAGCATTTTGAATTCAGACTGTCATTTCTTAAAGAATCATTTATCTTGAAAATACTTCCCCCCAATCTTCCTATTAGATTTTTCTATCATATAAAATTCCTTTCTATTTTTTTTAATGTATCCCCACCCTCACAAATCCAGGTATTTGCCTTTGTATGTATTTTTAAAAGAGAAAGCTATATGAGTCTAATTGTCAAAGTGAAAAAAAAAATGATGAAAATCTAATACTTCCTTATGACTTTGGTTTCAGATCCAGAGAGGTTGCTATACAAATATATTTTCCCTTTTTAGGTACAGTGGATAGTTGTATTGAGCGATATAGCCAAGAGGAAATATGTGATAAGTATTATTTAAAATAAGAGGCCCAGTGCATGAAAATTCATGCACTGGAGGGTGAAGTCCCTCAGTCTCACAGTCTGGGAGTCCTCAGGGGCAGGAGGCAACCCTGCGATCAGGGTAAGGCAATGCCCCCACCACACCGTTGCTGCTGCCACCGCTGGCAGCACAAGCCTAGGCCAGCCCTGATTACCTGAGCCTCGGGCAGCCCTGGCGGCTGGGCAGCTGACATCCAAGGCTTGCCTATGCCTCAGATCTGCCATAGGCGGCTGGGCAGCTGCCATCTGAGGCTTGCCTGCACCTCAGGCCAGCCCTGGGCGGCTGGGGGTCTGAGGGAACTGAGGGGGACTCTGGAGGCAGGAGTGCAGAGTGGCTGGACCCAGGACGGGTCCAGTTGTGCCGCTAGCGTGTGCCACCCCAGAGGGGCTGAGGGGACTGGGTTCCGTCATCTTGTGGCTGTGGGCACCGCCATCTTGAGGGCGTGGCAGTCAATTAGCATAGTCCCTCCTTATTGGCTGAGGGTGCCACCATCTTTGTGGAGGGCATGACAGTCAATTAGCATATTCCCTCTTTATTAGATAGGATTTTCAGGTCCCATTGGCAACTGAGTTGCTGAGTCTTGTAGACTTCATTCCAATTCCTAGCATTCCAGCACCAACACTGCAAAATTCCCATTTTTGGATTCCCTTATGAAAGAAATATGAAGACAAAAAGCAACTAAGTTAAAGAAACAATCAAGAACTGAGTGAAGCCCAATCAGAAAGAGTCAGTGGTTGAGTGTCAACCAATGAACCAGGAGGTCATGGTTCAATTCCTGGTCAGGCACATGCCTGGATACACAAAAGGCATAGGAACACACTAAAGCACTAGATGGCAGACATTTGGATTCACTGATAAGTACAATTTAAAAGATAATTTGGGAACTAATATATAATTCTAAGTGGGTTTTTTCCCCAAGTAAGGACACTAAAAATAAACTTGTCATTTACTATCAACATTGGCTCATAAGAGAAAAGTAAGCAAATGTAATCTGAATAAATTGGAGAAATATAGTTTTGTGAAGAACTCTCTACACTGTCCCTGTTTACTAAAAACGAATGAAAACTTTATCACAGAACCAATTGATCCATTAATCACACACAGTAAGAGAAACCCAGACCTACTGCAGGGAGGTTTGGCAAATCCCCAAGAGGCAATATATGCAAATAAGAAGGAAGTATATATCCGTGCACAATGGTGCTGATTCTCCCACTCTGTCTCTCTTCCTCATAATGGCTCCATTGAGATCCTTAAGAGGATCCATTAAGAATGTTTTTGATAGAGGCAAATTGAAAGACAAACCAGAGAAGCAAAGGAGGAAACGAATCAAAGGAAGAAACTGAGGAAGAATTGAAAACCCAACATGTAAGATACAGAATGAAACTTTGTTCCCAAACTTTTCATTATTTTTAACACCAAAGTACAAAGGATTATGCAGGTCCCAGAATAACAAATAAGATGAAAGATGAACACCTATCCATTCCAGAAAACCAGGAACACCATTCAAGTAAGTTCCCAGCATAGCTTCTTAGTGCCCCTGCTCTTTCTAATATCCTAGCCAAGTAGATCACCATTCTTCCCACTTCATTCAAGGTGGGCATCAGATAGAGAAAGGAAATAGTTAAAGCCCCAGTAACTGAAATAGTTGTTTTTATGCTTATGAATGTGAGATGCACCTCTTACTAATTTTCCCACCTTTTATAGTCAGACCTTGACAGTGAACTTCTGTCTTCAATATTGTTTTAACTTGCTCTTTTTTTCTTTCACATTTATTTATTCCAGGGAAAAAATATTATGGCACAAACAAAACTATACTATAAATTAAAGACCTTGCATTAATGGCAAGGTACCCAATATGTATATATTTTTAAATATCTCGGCACTATATCTAGTCATTTTTGTGGAGACATTTTCAAATAAATTTGGTTTTGATGCCCACAAATGGGATATCTTTCAACTGTGAGTCTCCTTTGCACTTATTAGCTTCTATCAGGGTTCTAATACTACAGGATAGTGACTTTTGTGCTTACCCTACCTCCACACTTTACACGAAGCTACAAGAGGGAAGAGACTAGTTCTTATTTATTTCTGTATCTTTGCTGATAGGTATTCATTGTATTGAGTTGAACATTTTCATAACACTCCCTATTAAGTAAAAGCCATTAAATTCCATTAGGACAAATCTTCTTTTGCAAACACATGTTCCCCCATTACCACAGCATTAGAAGTTCTTACTTATTCCCCTGTCACTGCACAGCACTATGGTGGGGTGGTGCTCACAGTAGACCCTCATTAAGTGTCCTCAACCATCTCACAACTCCCACATAATGCCAGTTTTTATATGAGTACATTCATTGATTTCTCAAGGCTCCGTTAACTGTCAACTGAACAGCAAATTCTGTGGACATCATATGAATCAAGGTTTTCTCGACTTGATATTACACCCTCCCCCAGCCACCTATCCATTCCAGAAAACCAGAATGGAATTGTATAGCTATAGGACAAACCCATCTATTGCACAGCTTATCCAATGGCTTTGTTGGACCCCCAAAGGATTGTTTTTCACGTGTCTTCATTCCTGCTAGCCCTGGGGGTAATTTTCAGAAACAATGCAAGTATAAAAATGGAACCACTTACATTCAAACACAAGCCTGGGATTATATCTAGATAAACAGCTTCATGTGGTATTTTCTGACAACATTCACAGAGTAATGTTTGTAACAATGTAATTTCATTGTATGATAAACATCAATTTACCATAAAAAACAAATACAGACTTGTCACCATTTTCACCTCGTCTCAATTGAATTGGCCTTGTTCAGATAAGCAAGCCTATCTCTTACAGAAACAGCAGTTTATAGATAAACTGTGTGAAATCCAGTATGTGTGTGTTGAATTATACTGCCTACTATCATAATTTTATACCGCCACACTGCACATATGGCTTCCAAGCTTACTTTATCTGAATCTTTCTGAATCTATTTTCCATGCTATTAAACTGAGCACATTCCACATCGTTCAAAAGTAATTACAGTTTTGTCTAGAGTATAGGAGACTGCTCTCCCTAAACAATGAAATTCTCATTATTAGAACTGGCACAATAACCACACTGGTGTTAATACCGGTATGCATTATGCTATCACAAAAACTTATGCTAAGTTTGATGTACAAAGGTAACCAGACATTTTAAAGCTTATAAAAACCACCATATAAAAATAGGAATCTTTACCGTACCATAATTAAGGTCTTATTCTGTGACTTGTTTTTAAATAACACATGCATTTTTCTCTTTTTCTTCATAAGTTCTCTGAACAGTACTTCACACATAACATTATTCTAGTCACACAACAAAAATACATTACTAACGACTGTTAGATTATAAGCAAAATTTATATAAAGGGTATTTCAAGGCACAGCTATAATATGGCAATTAAAATTATTTTGGGTAAATAAAAATCACAGGAGTTGACAGTGGGCCTAAGCCTCTCACTGTCATGTGCACTGAATAAATTATTTGAGTGTTCAAGTTTGCTTTTCATATGTTGCAGCGTTGCAATTGCCATTGTTTATTCTCTGCTATATTTCCAAATTTTATAATATATCAACTTAAGAAAACACCTTTTCCTTTTGTTATGAACTTCAGAAAGAAACTGATTTACACTGAATATTGCTTCATGATAATGTGTCCCTGAAAGGTTTAAACATACATCAAGTTTAACATACATCAAGTTTATCATTAAACCTATTATATTATATGCCCAGAGTTCCTTAACAATTCCAGGAAAATGTTATCAATATACACAATAAATGAGATATTAAAACATATTATAACATCATATTTCCAAATCAAATAGTTCTTTAAATGTCAAAAAATTACACCCAAATGTAGTATTTATTTCATATATCATTCAGCTGTCTGTAGAGTGTGTAACGCAAATTAATTTTTGATAAAATATTATATTATTAAAATAAATACCTATATTTTTAAAACCAATCTTGGGGTGCAGCCACTCTACACTTATATAAAACTGTTCACTAAACTCAAGAAAGACCTGACTCAAAAAGTAAGATTGGCTGAGATAAGAGTAGGTTTTTTGTGAAAAACAAAAAACCTGATAATTCAGTAACCACAGGAGGTCAAGACTTTCATTTCACATCACATTTGACACTAGAACAACAATCTCACTAACAGAAGTCACAAGCTAGAAAGTGAGCCCCACAATGGCCACCACAGAGCCCCCGGCTGCCTCTAATGCTCTCCTTGACTTCCCTTCAGACTTGATTCCCTCCGGTGCTCATAGAGAATCATGTTGATTGACATGAATACATGCTATGAACAGTTCTTCACATCATGAAATAAATCCATTTATATCATAACTATTATTAGAAATGTGCCAGAAATTAGTGATTCTTGCTTATCTCTGGAACTCTGAAGTGAGAGCCCCAGCAAACCCATGTTACAAAATTAAAAAAAAAAAAAAAAATTTTTTTTTTTTTGAAAAAAGGAGCAGAGCCAGAAGAGTAGATCAGACCTTCCATAAAAATAAAGCTGGGGACTGCCTTTCCATTCATGTTAGAATCAGACTTGCCTTTTTATCTTTTTGAAGATTATATGAGAATCAAATTTTGTGATTAATTGCTTGGCAAGCTCAAGAGTGCTTCAGAGAAGAAACCAACTGTCTTTTTCAGGCTTACAATTATCTGTGTCTCATCTTATATTGATTAGAAATCAGACAGTTCTTTATAAATATCTAATCTAATAATAGACAAATATGCAAATTGACCGCACCTTCGCTACGCCAAGCCATGCCCACCAGCCAAGCCACGCCCACCAACCAATCAGGACGAGTATGCAAATTATCAAAACAAAGATGGCGGCTAATTTGCATATCGCGACAGCGTAGAAAGAAGCCAAGAGCTGCAGAAGGGAGCAAAGCTGCAGAGAAGCAAGCAAGCCAGGGGGAGGAGAAGGGAGGAGCGGAGGCAGGGCCGGGGGAGAAGGGAGGAGCAGAGGCGGGGCCGGGGGAGAAGGAAGTTGAGCAGGCAGGGCCGGGGGAGAAGGGGCGGGGCCGGGGGAGAAGGGAGGAGCGGAGGCGGGGCCGGGGGAGAAGGAAGTTGAGCAGGCGGGGCCTGGGGAGAAGGGGCGGGGCCGGGAGAGAAGGGAGGAGCAGAGGCGAGGCCAGGGGAGAAGGGAAAAACAGGCAGGCTGGCAGAGAAGGCGGGCCGGGGGAGAAGAGGCGGGGCCGGGGGAGAAGGGAAGAGCGGAGGCGGGGCCAGGGAAGAAGGAAGGAGAGCAGGCTGGCGGAGAAGTTAGAAAAGTAGGGGGGCTGGTGGAGATTTCGGGGTGGGGGACAAGGGAGGAGAGCAGGCAGGGTGGGGTAGAGTGCAGCAGGAAACCCTATTGCAGGATTTTTCCTGCAACGGGAACGCTAGTATAAAATATATTTAAATATAAAATATGCTTAATACAGTTCATCTATAGTGTACTCTGCATAGTAGTAAAACCTTCTAAGAGGAGAAGGACACAGAGTACTCTTATCAGTTCAATCTGGGGGAGTGGCTCTTACTTAGGAACTTAGTTTATTTCTCAAAAATATTAAGGAAAGAAACACAACTCCAGAAAGGAAAAATTGTGTCTTTACCTAACCCAATTCAAAACATTAGCACGTCCATACCCTGAATATTAACAAAGGATCCCAATTAATTACTCAACATTTTTATATGGCGGCAATTATTAAGTATACAGAACTTTGACCTCAGGAAATATTTTCCAACTTGAATTTTATACTGAAAGCATCTCTCTCTAACTTTGAGCCATCATTCCAAAGATTACTCATTGGTTTTACTTTGTCTGTAAACTATGTAGGCAATACAAAATGTAGACCTTTCAATAGCTTTCTTTTTATTTAAGGATGTAGCACGGATGTCACACATAAATTGGCAATGAAGTTGGCAAAGCTTTTTCCCCTTCCAATTGAATTATCTATAATAATAAAAGCATAATATGCTAATTAGACCGGGCGGCCTTCTGGGACGAGGCCGGGGCTGCAAGGGAAGCCTGGGTCTCAGGTGCCTGCCAGCAGCCGGACGGAAGCCCAGGTCCTGGGTGCTAGAGGGAAGCTAGTGCCAGCAGTCAGGGGAAGGAACGCCTACTCTTGCACAAATTTTGTGCATCGGGCCTTTAGTATGATATAAAGACCATGAAATAATCTCTATGTTCTCAAAGATATTGAATAGGAAAAAAATAGAAAATGTATAGTTCTACTGAAATAAAAAGACCTGTTATGTGAATATGACAATGACCTAGTATCCAGACAAAAATATAAAGTATTTGTGTTGAATAACAATTCTATAAATACATAAAATAATTTAGATAAATGGGTAAAATATTACTTAATGAGCTTAATAGTTGAATATATCATAGCTACTATGACATATTTCCTGTTTTCAGACTATACTGCATTAGTAGATTCCTTTTTAGTTCTAAAATCTCTAGAAATTCAGGATATTCACCATAAAAAGTATCTTAACGACTTTGCCCAAAAATATATATTTAATCTCCCATATAAGCACTGCCCCTTTAATCAGTAATCATAAATTAATTACCTATTAAATGCTGGATATCATAAATATAAACATATATGACTATGCTTTCAAGGAATGCATAGAAAAGCAGACACATAAACACAGAAATTATAATATAGGCCATAAGAAAAAATATAAACAAGTGTCACAGATAAAAGAATAAAGCAGCAACTATTCTGCTTTGGGAGATCAATGAAAGTATCTAAAAAGAAGCATTTTCTGACTCCAGTCTTGTGAGAAATACACAATTCACTGGGAAGGTAAAATATAAAAAAGGTGGGGTTTTCCAAGTGAAAAGAATAAAGCTGTGTCATCTTTATGAATAAAGCGATGTTTATGAAGATGTATCAAATGCCCGGATGGCTGGAGCCTTGGTGTCATGGCAGGATGTGGCAGAAGAGGAGACTTAAGCCATAGTTCGTTACTAGTCTATATAGAATTTTATGCTGAAAGGATGATTTTTAGATTAAATACTGTAAGCAACAAGGACATGCGTTGGATTCCAAAGTCGGGTAAATAATCCAACTCATTTCTCAGCGGAACTAGTCTAGTGGAAATTGAAAGAAAGACGGGAAAGAAAAGAGGCTGAACATTTGAGATCACATAGGGGACTCTTCCAGTTCCCTACTCAGGAGATTAAAAGGTGGTGGAATCAAGAAATGTTTGAGGCAGAAACAAATTTTGAAACGATTTGGACATATACTAAGAGAAAACTATGAGTTTTGATGTCAGTAAAACTAAAATCATTTGTATTCAAACTGTTTTAACTTCTAGAACAGCAGGTCTTAACCTATTTGGGTTACAGATATACTTGAATATCTGATGAAAAGCATATTCCTACTCATATGTGTTCATACTCAGAATTCTCCATTCATTTTCAGGTGATCCATATACCCAAGTTAAGAACTTCTACTCTAGCCCATCTGGTGTGGCTCTGTGATTGAGCATTGACCTATGAACCAGGAGGCCATGGTTCAATTCCAGGTCAGGGCACATACCCAGGTTGCAAGCTCAATCCCCAGTAGGGGGCGTGTAGGAGGCAGCTGATCAATGATTCTGATCATTGATGTTTCTATCTTTCTCTCTCCTTTTATCTTTGAAATGAATAAATATATACAGTGTGTGTGTGTGTGTGTGTGTGTGTGTGTGTGTGTGTGTATATATATATTAGAGGCCCAGTGCATGAAATTCGTGCATGGGTGGGGGGTCCCCTTAGCCCAGCCTGTACCCTTTCCAATCCGGGACCCCTTGAGGGATGTCCGACTGCTGGTTTAGGCCGAATCCTGGGGATCGGGCCTAAACCGGCAGTTGGACATACCTCTCACAATCCTCGACCGCTGGCTCCTAATCGCTCACCTGCCTGGTCGCCCATAACTGCCCCCCCCCCCTTGCCAGCCTGATCGCCCCTCACTGCCTCTGTGTGCTGGCCTGATTGCCCTTAACTGTCCCCCGCTGCCGGCCAGGTCGTCCCCAACTGCCCCCTCCCTGCTGGTCTGGTCGCTCCTAACTGCCCCCCCTTCCAACCTAACTGCTCCCAACTGCCCCCCCTGCCGGCCTGGTTGCCCCCAACTGCCCCGCCTGCTGGCCAGGTTGCCACCAACGCCCCCCCCCTCCTGCTGGCCTGGTCGCCCCACGCAGCCTGGTGTCCAGTCATTTGGTCGTCCCTCACTAATGCCCCTGTCGGCCTGGTCACCCCATGCAGCCTGCTTGTTCAGTTGTTTGGTCGTACCTCACTATCCCCCCTGCCGGCCTGGTTGCCCCCCGCAGCCTGCTTATTCAGTCCTTAGGTCGTCCCTCACTAACCCCCCTGCCAGCCCGGTAGTAGGCAGCCAGAGGGTGTGATGGTTAATTTGCATATTACCTCTTTATTAAAGAACTTTTCCTCTAGAGGAAGTTGTTTGAGGAGAGGGTTGTGTCCAATTAGGATCTATTTGCATAGTATTCAACAAACAACTTGATATAAAGTAGGCAGTTCATACTTTTTATTTAGTGGAACTGAATATTCCATTACGAACTGAATAATTTCATTTTCCCAAACATCCTGCATCACAGAATCCCTATCCCCAACTACAGTATGCAATTTAATATACTTTCTTATATCCACCCTTGAGTATACTTAAAATAATCTCCCCTTTATCTTTGTGGTTTTCTTCCAGTCATCACTATTTATATCCACTCCTTCAAATCTGTGGTTATGTTTATGGTAGTATCACAAGAGAACCAAACCAAGAAGCACTCTCAATAGGGTATTTCCTGAGAGAGAGCAATGGTCATAATATTGAGAGGAAAACGGCTTTAGCAGTGATGCAAGGTCAAATGAAAGGTCCAACATCTTTACCTTGAACTGCACTGTGCCATTTTCCCCCTTTCTTTTCCCAGTTTTACCTTTTTGACGGGAGGCCAAAAGGTTATATTCATTTTCATAAGTAGCATAAACTCATAGTAGAGGAAGAAAGGGGAAATTATAGATAGCATGGTTCAACTTGCCAAATTAAAAAAAGAAAAACTAGTCAGAAAATGAAATATGCCTGTGCTCTTGGGAAGAGCTTATAATGTGTGTAAGCATGGATTCCAAAGCTAGACTGCCTCATAAGCCTGGTCGTCCCACATAGTAGCTGTTTATTTAACCTCTCTAAGCCCAGTTCCCTCACCTGTAAGATGGGATGAATAATAACACCTCATTGGAATACTGTGACAATTAAACGAGTTAACGTATGCAACATGCTTAAAATCTATAAAGTGCTAAGTGTTAGCTAAAACATTATTCTTGGTAAAAAAAAAAACCAAAAAAAAAAAAAAACAACTATATTGCAAATAGTTAAATAGTCAGAGAAATTTTTTACCTGTAAGGCTTTCAAAATGCTGAATGAGAGTATTAAAATCTAATGTGACTATCAAAGATTGGTGTTTATTTCACAGCTATTAGAAGACATTTGATTCTTCTTGCTGATTTAACTCCCCATATAGTAACGCAATCACATAAACAAGTGGACATATTTCAGTACCAGGCACATTTATGATGTACAATAACTTCCTAGAGAAAGAAAAGTACTTAAACAGGATCAGAGCTGTCTTTAAAAATAGGAGAATGTGTGATGACACATTTTTGTGGTGGGATCTGGTTAAAGTGAACGGCAGTGTCATGCTTGAAGGTGGAGAGGAAGAGAGGGCACAGAAACGTGGCATCCGCCCCAGCAGCCATGTTGTAAAGGTGAGGGTGGCTTTACTGGCAGCTAAGCGCCCTGTCGCCCTGCCAACTAGCTGATTCTCCGTATTGAAGTTCCTTAAAAGCCTTATTTGTGTGTGTCTGCTGCTTACGCTTCAGCCAAAGATGCTATGCTGCCTTCTTGCTTCTCATCCATGAAACCACGGATTCCCAGTGATCCAGACCTCAGGCTGAGAGGCCAGATAAATTATCCTGAGTTTCAAATTCTGGAACAGGATGCCCCAGGGAATTACTGAATTATCAAAACAACAACATGAACGGGACTGAATTAGAAATTGGTGTGGTCCCATTAGAAAACTATAGTATCTATGAAATATATTCTTCTATAATACATCCAGTACTTTAAGGAATACTGAAATCCAATCCAAGCAAAGCAAAAAATGGAAAGAAAACACACAAGGATTTATTATGGTGGAAGTCTTCAAACTATGTTGTAACTCTGTTTGGAAAAAAAACCTTTTATTAGAAATAGCATAACATCTAACTTTCCTGTTAATTTTAAATGTTACTTTACAATTATTCTTATATTTACATATGTGTTTTTTCCCCCCTCAAATTAAAGTATCTCAAAATCAGAGTTCTGGAAAAACAAAAAATAGCATATCTTTTACTCCCTTCTGAAATCAATTTACTTAGAATTCAAAGATGTTGGGAATGAATCTTGTGTATGACTATTAAGTAGATGACAATTACAAAGCAAAGGACTGAAGCCAAACTATTAGAAGACTGAACTGGTCGAAAGTGAGTGTAGGCACAATAGACCTTGAGAAACCTACCATTGTATTGTGCTGGCAAGTGGGAGTCCTATGGCCACAAGTCTCTTGCGTCAGCAGAGAAACTGGCTGAAATTCCTCAGAGTGAGGCTTGTTGGGAAAACTCACATGCAAGGGAAGGTGAAAGGCTGGGAGCCCGTCACTCTCCTCTTCTTCCACTTTCTGTCTGCTTGTCACCATGGCTACCTCTCCATCTGCTTCCCCATACGGAGAGGCTGGTCGCTTGGAAGACATCCTGGAAGGAACAAAAGAGGAGAAAATAATGAAACCTCCACATAAATCCTTAATGCTGTCATTGTGTGGTTAGGGGCCATTGTAACAGAAATGCCTTTTTGTGCTGGCAGAGAGCAGGAAACCATCCAAATACCACTGCAAAGCACACACAATCAGAAACAATGGCCAAGCAGGTAGCAACAGAACAGTGCTTGTTTGTTGTGAGAATAATACACTAATATAGCACTCCCTTGTATTCTGGCTTCTTAAATAAGAGAATTCACCTAAGAATACTGCATAATGAAAGACCATTCCATTTTAAAGAAAAATACCCATCTAGTTTTACACTCTGATAGACCTCATTGAAAACAGAACATCTATGTTTATGAATAGCAAATACGGTTGGGAGTTAAAAGAAGAGAAATAAATAAAATTTATTCCATAAAAAGAAATAACATAAATAAATGATTGCCATTATAAAATGTGCATTTTATTAAAAGACAATTGTGAAATATAGAGATATTGGTTATTTGTAAACCTCAGAACACATGACAAAAAGTTTGAAATTTGTTTAAAGCTTAAGGATTTAATAAATTTTAAAATCACTATTAATCTTGAAACAATGGAGAATTTTCCTTCCCTCAACTGCTAAATCACCCAATTTAGGCATTTATTTTTAATATCCAATTTGCAAAATAGTAAAAGAGATGAGGATATAAAAATATTTCTATTTTATTTCCACAATTCTATGTAAGATTTAGATATGGTTTACCAGAATAACTAACTCCTTAGATGCCTAAGTAAAAGGAAAACAAATCAAATAAGGATCTTTTGTTTGACTAAGCTGATGCCTATATGACAATGCACTTAGATAAATTAAACATTTTTTGTACTTACATCTGATGGAGAACAATCAGAGGTTAAAAATATGTGCAAATATTTTTAGTTAAATAGAGTTCTTTTTTCTTTCACTAAAAGTTTTACACAGACATATATAGAGTTAAAAATTTTACTAAAAAATAAACTCTATTTACCTCTTGATATGACCTTGAAAAAGCTGTACGTTTTGTTCAACAAAGAGTGTTTACAGAATCACCATTCTTATCTAGACTAGTGGGATAGGAGGCAGGGTATTAACTAATGGCAATACCATTTCCTTCATACATATCACTGATTTTTAAATTTAAAATATAATAATAAAAGAGGTGCCACTATTCTTTCTTGAATAATACTATTCTTAGTATTAAAAGTTTCAAAAGAAAGGTATTTGAGTACTGCAGACGTTCTATTAAGAAATAATAGCACTATAGAAAAAAAAATAAGGACTTTGGAAACAGACAAACACGGATTAAAAAACTGATTCTAAATATTTACTAGTACAAACTGTAAAACTTTAATCTTGCCACCTCAATTTGCTCATTTTTAAAGTAAGATGTAATATTAACTTGTAATGCTTTTTTGAGAATGAACTGTGTATCATATGAAAAATGACTTGTAGATCATTTAGCACACTCACAAAACAATAGCTGTTGTTTATTTTACAAACTTCAAAACTATACCCTTCTCAAAAAACAAAACCATACAACTCCAAAATGAGGAAAGCAGATTGCCTTCTAAGAGTTAAACTGTAAAATCAACAGTAAATACAAAGGCTCCTAAAAGAGAAATGGACCATGGCCAGTTATACTTGACAATAAAACTGCATTAGCAAGTGTTAAAGAAGATATGTGAGGAGTTGGGGGTCTTGATCAGCTGAAGAACAGAGAAGAGGAAATGTTGGTGGCTACCACATAAACACTGTCTAAAGTAGACTGAGCCAAGATATTTCAACTATCTTGAACTATTCCTGATCTCATTACCAAGGTTTACTTCGAGTATACTGTATACTCTAAGTATGGAGAAAGGAAATAAGGGGCTAGAGTTCACAGAATTAGAATAGTTTTAGTCTCATTGGCAAAACCGTATCTATCACCAAATTGATATATTAAACAGCATAATAACTCTAAACATTAGGGATATTTAATTCCCACTGTTCTGGTTCCATTCTCTACAAGCAAACTTCTGACTCCCATATAAAAAATGGGCTGACAGAACAGATTTAAAATATTTTAAGGACTTTGTGGTTTATTAGAATAAATCAATAAAGAGATTTTTAATTATTTCTTGGTTTCACATGCAGTTAGACTTCAAGGAGATTAGGCATTTATTATACAAACCATAGTATTTATGGTTTGTGTGGGCATTATCATTCTTGCTGGAATTACTAAGTTGGTATTCTCGTGTCTATCTACCTCTTAGGTCCAGTCTCCTACTGTCTAAAAACTCCAGACTATTGGCAAGAGCCAGCCTCCAGGTTGTCAAAGCAGAAAGCTGGATCAACTGGCCTTTTCTAAGTTAATACACAATTCTATCACTTTCAGAAGGAATTACCAAAAAGGTCATTCTTTAATATAATTATTAATAATGATTATGAACAGTGAAAGTCCAAAAGTAGACACTAGGCAGATAGTTATCACTACTCTTCTCAAAACTTTTAGTCATTTCAATATCTAACTTATCTTTATGTACAGCTGGATAATCATTATATACAAATATTTATATCTATTTAAATATATATAAGATATATTTAAAATTCTATATAAATAGATATTCCTATGAAGCAAAAATTATAAGGACTAAAACAATAAACATGAAGGAGTCATGGTGCCAGAAGGCATCTGATCCTGAAATATAACATATTTCATGTTTATTTCAATTCCATTCCCAGAGACTTATGGAATGTTCTTAATGTATTGGACATGAGAGTATTTTTATACAATTCAGGTAAAAAGAATTCTTAAAGATTTTTCAATACAATAAAATGACTATAGTTATCTACACTACTAAAAGAGAAACATGCAAATTAACCACCACTCCGCTATACCCACAAGCCATGCCCACCTGCCAATCAGGAGCAAGTATGCAAATTAACTCAACCAAGATGGCGGCCAGCCACCAGAGTGAGAAGGAGGCTTGGATTTCCCTGGCGATGGAGGAAGCCAAGTTTTCTGCCTGCTCTAGCCGGGCCCTGGCCTCAGCTCAAGGCTACAAAGTTTCAATTATAGAAGATAAATAAATCCCAGATCCCAGGGCCTCTGCTTGGGTCGCTGGGGGCCATGGCTGGCCTGCAAACCACCACAGGCCCCTCATCCAGGCTGCCCCATGCCCCAAGGGAACCCCTACCCTGATCCGGGACACCCTTCAGGGCAAACCAGCTGGCCCCCACCCGTGCACCAGGCCTCTATCCTATCTAATAAAAGAGTAATGTGCAAATTGGCCATCACTCCAACATACAAGATGGCTGCCCCTATGTGGTCAAAGATCCTGCCCCCATGTGGACACAACATGGCCAGCAGGGGAGGGCAGTTGGGAGAGATCAGGCCAGCAGGGGAGGGCAGTTGGGAGGGACCAGGCCTGCAAGGGAGGGCAGTTGGGGGCGATCAAGCCTGCAGGGGAGGGCAGTTAGGAGTGACCAGGCCAGCAAAGGAGGGAAGTTGGGGGTGACTGGACCTGCAGGGAAGGGCAGTTGGGGGGGACCAGACCTGCAGGGGAAGGCAGTTAGGGGCAAACAGGCTGGCAGGGGAGCAGTTAGGCATCAATCAGGCTGTCAGGGGAGTGGTTAGGGGGTGATCAGGCTGGCAAGCAGAAGTGGTTAGGGGCAATCAGAAAGGCAGGCAGGGGAGCAGTTGGGAGCCAGCAGTCCTGGATTGTGAGATTGTGAGAGGGATGTCCCAGATCGGAGAGGGTGCAGGCTGGGCTGAGGGACACACAGCCATGTGCACAAATTTCGTGAACCGGGCCTCTAGTAGTTCAATAATAGGCTACTAAGTCAGAAAAAAATAAAATAAACTACAATTATGTAAAGAGCTATCAATCTGTCAGTCACATTATTCATGTTTAGTCTGATTCATATTAGTTCTAAAAATATTGATAATAAAATTCCCAATAACTCTAGATTCCTAATTTTTTATCTACTAAAGTGTTAAATTTTGGACAGAGAAAAGCCTCATTCATTTCTAAAAGCCTTAAACAAGTAGTGGAAAATTCCATATATTATCTATCTGGCATATGTAGGTTTCAAATTCCTGCGGCTGAAGCTACATGCTGTGTTGGAAGGATACTTGGGAACAATCTGAGGGTCTAGATTGGGGTATGCTCTTATCTATCCAGTCAGAGATGATTTCTGTGATTCCTATGGTAGGTGCTAGACTTACCAATGAACACAATTCAGACTTCAAAGAAAATGACATGAGACAAATAATAATAATAATCCATTGTGAAACTAACTGGTGGAGCTATGATGACACAATAATAACCTTTAACTCAGCTTTGTGTGTGGACAAGAAAATCATTTTTAAATATATGTTTTTATTGATTTCAGAGAGGAAAGGAGAGGAAGTGAGAGAGACAGAAACATCAATGATGAGAGAGAATCATTGATTGGCTGCTTCCTGCATGCCCCACACTAGGATTGAGTCTGCAATCTGGGTATATGCCCTGACCGGGAATTGAACCATGACCTCCTGGTTCATAGGTCCACGTTCAACCACTGAGCCACGCCGGCCGGGCAAGAAAATCTTCTTGAGAAAACTGATGTTTAATTCCAGGACTAAAGGGAATTTGAAATCATTAATAATTTAGTGACCATTTCCTATGTGCAAAATGTTTATCTAATGGGAATTAAAACATGTAGTTCAGGTTCTTTACTTTAAAAAGTTTACAAATTAGCTGAGAGGATTTTAAATAAAAGGAGGAAAATAATGAAAGACAGTTCTAGTTAAGGGTAAAAATGGCATTATAGCCAAGCACCTGAGGACTTCCTGAGGACCAGAGATCCTGGAATGCTTCAGGGAATGGTTGAGATAAATGGAGAGGAAATTTCACGTAGGAAGTAACGATCAAAGCAAAGATGCAGAGATACTTTTAGAAAGCGCAACCTAAATTTAAGTTTCAGTTTTACTTTAATAAAACGGCAGATCGAGGAATATGGACCAAATCCCACGTTACATGAATGGAATATATGAGAAATAGCCAGGTCATGGTTCCATTCCTGGTCAGGGCACAAGCCTGGGTTGTGGGCTCTATCCCCAGTAAGGGGCGTGCAAGAGACAGCCAATGAATGATTCTCATCATTGATGTTTCTATCTCTCTCTCCCTCTCCCTTGTTCTCTCTGAAATCAATAAAATCATATTTTTAAAAAAGAAAAGAAATAGCCACCCCTGCAAAGAGCAACTTGCTTTTACAAGGAGTCGCTTTTCCTTTACTTGTCCTGTAGCAATGTGCACAGTCAGGCTATTCTAATACATATATGAAAGTAATTTTAAAACTTCTGGAGTCCTCTGCTGTTGGCCAAAGGCTCTGTAAGCACTTATATCACTCTGTAAGCAGGATGTCCCAATTGTATTTAGAAACATGTAGCTACTTTAGGGTAGGGTAAAGGGTGTGAGACAGCAATGGAAAACAGTGGTTCTCAACCTTGGCTGCACATTGGAATTATACGAGAGGTTTAAAAATAGAGCTACCTGGGTCACACTCCCTAACATTCTGATATTATTGTTTTTTGAGCACACACGGGGTATCAGAATTTTTTAAAGCTTCCAAGTGATCTAATGCTCAGTCAAATTTATAAATCATTTACCTTAGTCAGAGTAATGCCCCTCACCTAAGATTTCCAAATCCTAATGCCAGAAGTCTGTGAATATGTTACCTTACTAAGCAAAGAGAGGCTTTGCAGATGTGACTAATTTAAGAATTGTGAGGTAAGGAGATTATTCTGGATATTCTGGGTGGGCCCAAAGTAATCATAAAGGTCTTGGCAAGAGGGCAAGGCAGGAAGATCACAGTCAGAGACAGAAATTAAAAGATATTATATGGCTGGCTCTGAAAATAGATAATGGGTCATATTAACCAATGCCACCCCAATTCATTTAATTAGAAAAAGAGATAAAATAGATGATGGGGCCATGAACCAAACAATGTAGGTGGCCTCTGCGAGTTAGAAAAGACAATGAATAAAACAGATTCTTCCGCGAGCCTCTAGAAGGAATGAATCCTGCCAACACCACGATTGCAACACTTCTGATCTCCTGAACTATCTATAATAATAAAAGTGTAATATGCTAATTAGACCGGACAGCTGAACAACCTTCCAGACATCCTTCTGGACGAAGCCAGGGCTGCGAGGGCGAAGCCCCTTGCACAAATTTTGTGCATCGGGCCTCTAGTAAGTGAACACATTCATATTGTTGAAGTCACAAACTTGTGATAACTTGTTACAATAGCAACAGGCAATTAATATACCACTTACTTAAACATATCTCTTTCAAAGATTGTGCTTTTTTTCAATCTAAAATTCTCCCACCTCAGGTATACACTTGCCCATCCCTCACTTTAGTTTTCTATCCCAACATCATTTCCCAGAAAGGCCTTCCTTGCTTACTCCCCCTAAACCAGTACCTCCTCCTCCCTCTATTGCTCTTTACTCTCTGCTTTGTTGATAGCACTTATCATCACGTGACAAATTTCATATTTATTTCTGTGTTTATTATCTGTCTCTCCCATTATAAGATACAAGAGGGCAGACTTCATTTTGGCCACAGCTTACGTACCCAGTACTTAGAATCATTTCTGAAAACAGTAATGTTTAAATAAGTTTCTGTTACATGAAAGCTACTAACTAAAACCAGCAACTCTCTTTCTTACTCTTTTCTATGAATGGTTGTAAGGTCTAGTCTTACAGGACAACTATGCTTAGACAATGTCTTAATATTGAAAGAAAGAAGAAAATCAAGCTCAGCCATACAGTATTCTTTTAAAAATAGTTTCCATGTAAATGAATTAATGGGTAAAACCCAGTTTAATTAGGTTTTTAAAGAACTTGTGAACAAAATCCAATTGTTCTTTTTAAAACATGTAAGTAAAAGATTATAAAAGTGAAGTAGCTTTATTAAAAAAAACCCTGTATAATTAATTATTAATAAACCTATTATTGAGGAATCATCTACCTACTGCTTTAAACTTAAATTTGTCTGCTTATGATATGTTCTTTGCTGCAATTATTTTGGAAATTGATTTGTTGTTGGAACACACATAAATGGAACATTCAGGATAGGAGTCCCTTTCCTTATATGATATTTTCTCTTTGAAATTTCTTTCTTTCTCTAAATTTTTTAAGCTTTGACTGGTTAATTCAGAGATAAAGTCCTAGGAAGCAGTGCCTTCTACTGGTTATTCTTTTGGCATAATATTTCTTTTATGGTAGTTTGTATAACAACTTGATAAAATAAATATCTATAAAGAACAAATTCAAACTCTAGCTGTTCTACAAAGCCCTTTTTTCCCACCAGAGTCGAAGCAACTTCAGCCCAACTCAAGCTACATCAAACTCTTGTCAGTAGCCCACATGAAAAATTTAACATCAATTTGACCTGTGACATTTATTCAATAGTTTATTTTTTTCTTTTTCTACTTATTAGCATATACAGTATCTAAAACTAAACGCAAGCACTTGGAAAGCAAGAATGTCGTATTTAATTCCTAAATTTCCCATGACACTTAGACTGTCTTGCATTTAATAAAATTTTGGTAATTACAGATCTATATATTTTTTTTTTGCCATTTCACCTGTTGTTATTTTTTTCTCAGTATGAACGCTAAGGATATAGCTACCTACATGATACATGTCTTTCAATTGCTCTACATTACCCCCTAAGTAGTCTAATACTCTATGCTGAATGAGATACAATTAATTATATGGAGCACAATTCCTAGCACATGGTTGACATTCAATGTATTTTCTATAAATAAATTAATGAATTGAATAAGTGTCTACTTCGTGTCAGGCAAATTACCATTGTGTTATGGGGAAACAGGCAATTTAGATATGAAGACCCTTCTGATTTACCCTTAAAGCAGTATAGTTTACATGAATATAGACATATACTCACTCATCCATTCATTCATTATTGGAAAATTTTTATTTAAAGGCTATCTTCTGCATTTAGATAGTAACATAATTAAGAAATCAATAAAGAGTATTTTAAGCTAAATTACTTTTTTCAAAATAAATGTTAGTAGTATAATAGATACTGTCTTGCTCAAATAATCAGAGAATGCTTACTGTAAATTATGAGAATTCAACTAGGTAATAAAAGATGGATTAGATGCCAACAGATAGAGAAGAAGAAAAGATTCCAGACAAGAGAAATGACAACAGCAAATTAAAGAAATTTAAAGAATGCATTGGGATAGTGAGTAGAATAATTTGGTTAAAGCAGTAGATTCTAAGAGTGAATGCAACTAAGAACGAAAGGTAGAACATGATCATGATTCTAACCCTAACCCTACAATCCTACCAATTTTGAATGGCTAAACAAAAATTTGAAATTGACACTGAAGCAGGGGGAACTGCTGATGGTTTGTTAGTCATGCATTGATATAATTAAAGTCTATTTTAGAAAGACAATCCCCCCAAAGTTAGTAATTGATAAAAAGTTTAAAGTAGAAAGTAGAGATAGAGAACAAAAGGATGATATATTTCAAAAATAGATTACTTGAATGTATAATTTAGAAAATACTGCTATATAAATATATAAATTAGAAAGAATGGGCATTTTGGAGGTAAATGTGAAATTCAGTTTAGAAATAAACATTTGTTGAATGTGGAATAAAAAAAAAAGAGCACATAATCAGAAAATATGGGACTTCTGTGGAAGTAACTAAGGCCATGCAGTGTTTAAACACACAATTAGAGAGTTAGTTTATAACCGTAATTATTTATCACTGACATGTTCCATAATGCTCTGAGTCAGTATTTTCATTATTCTTATTTTATAAAAGAGAAAACTGAGTCATAAAATGGTTAAATACCTGTTGTTACACTACTGGTTCTCTGCACTATCATGGATAGCAGTTAAGAACAGAATTGTCTTTCCAAGGGAAAAATAAGTAGAAAACAGAGAAGAGGGGGAGCATAATCTGAATCTTACAGTCCATCCTAATTTGGGAGACCAGTGCATAAAAAGGACTGAGCAAAGAAGAGAGATAAAGAGACGTTAGTGATAAGAAAATTAGCTGGGTATTCCGTTAATAATTCTAAAAAACTTAATGTTCTGAATAAGAACTCTTAAAATTCTGGATAATGCCATTTATTTAATTTATAACTTCCATTAAATGCTCTCCTAAATATCTATTTTAAATATTCACTCTCTCATGTTAAATTTTAAGAATAACAGAACACTTTTACAATGACTGCAAATATTTGAATTTATCTATCTCCTTATGAGAACAACAAATATGAGATATTACAAAATCTACACTAATAAAAGAGAAACATGCAAATTGACTGTACCTCCACTACACTCACCAGCCACACCCACCAGCCAATCAGGAGCAAGTATGCAAATTAACCCAACTAAGATGGTGGCAGCCACGGAGCTGGAGCGAGCAGGAGGCATGGGTTGCCCCTGGCGATGGAGAAAGCCAAGCTTCCTGCCTGCCCTGGCCTCCACTCAAGGCTACAAAGTTTCAATTATAGAAGATAAATTCAAACAAAGATGGTGGAGGCCATGGAGCTGGAGCAAGCAGAAGGCTTGGGTTGCCCCCAGCAATGGAGGAAGCCAAGCTTCCGCCCACACTGGCCAGCCCTGGCTTCCGCTGAAGGCTACAAAGTTTCAATTATAGAAGATAAATAAATCCCAGATACTTGTTTCCAGCCAGCTTTGGCCTCCTCTCAAGGAGGCACTGAAAAAAAAAAAAAAAAAAAAAGGAGGGGCTGGGAGCTTGGGTCACCAGGGCGTGATCAGACCAGGATGGGATGGCAGTTGTGGGTGATCAGGCTGGTGGGGGGGTGGGACCGTTGGGGGTAAGCAGACCAGCATGGGGGCCAGTTGGGGGTGAGCAGGCCATCAGTGGGGGTCAGTTGGAGATGATCAGGACAGCGGGGGGGGGGACAGTTTGGAGTGAGCAGGCCAGTGGGGAGGTATGGTGGGGGCAAGCAGGCCAGCGGCGGGGGGCAGTTAGGGGTGAGCAGGCCAGCAGGCAGAGTGGTTAGGGGCAATCAGGCAGGCAGGTGAGTGGTTAGGAGCCAGCAGTCATGGATTGCAAGAGGGATGTCTGACAGCTGGTTTAGGCCTGATCCCTGTAAACCGGCAGCAGGACATCCTTCAAGGGGTCCCAGATTGGAGAGGGTGCAGGCCAGGCTGAGGGCCACCCTCTGCCCCCATGCACAAATTTTGTGCACCGGGCCACTAGTAAAATAATAATTGGCAATCCTTCATACCCAAGGATTATACTATTTTTTTTTTTTAGAAGTTATGTGACTCAAATTTTTCTAGCGATAGGACTATTTGTTCGGGACACTTACAGTTACTCATCTGGCTCCTTTCATAATTAATGTTGATGTGGGAAGGCTAATCAAGATTAGGAATGAGCCTGGCCAGAGTGCCTTAGTTGTTGAGCATTGACTAAGAAGCAAGAGGTCACAGTTCCATTCCTGGTCAGGGCACATGCCCAGTTGTGACTCGATCCCCAGTGTGGGGCTTGCTGGAGGCAAGCAATCAATGATTCTCTCTCATTATTGATGTTTCTATTTCTTTCTCTCCATCTCCCTTCCTCTCTGAAATAAATTAAAAATATTAGGAATGAAATGCTAGTTTATCAAAAATATTTTCACAATAGAATGTTACCTATTCATATGGGAAATCAACACAGATATTTAGCATATATGGACAGGTTTTGATTCAAATGAATGAAACAGCTAATTTTTGTAAGTGATTTATTAACAAAGCATTACACAAACCTAGCCTATAATTTTATTTAAAAAGATTAGTTTCATTACCCTTATCCATGAATTTCAATTATTAGACATATCTTATGGTTTGTTCTTTTTCTTTATAACACATTTTGACTTAATTTTCCTACAGGTTCAGACTCAGTTTTGTGTTGCCCTGAGAACATCCCATGTATATTTTATAATCACCCCTGTCATATGTAATATTCTGAAGCCTTTAAATAGAAAATTGTTTTGTGGTAAACATGTAGTCTTAACATTCTTTTTTTATTTTCTCTAAATCCTCTTTGTCATCAATTGCTGATATAGAATATGCCAATCTCTATACTTCTCTACACGTTGCTCCCACATACAATAACCTCATTCATTATATTGTTATTTAGAGGTTTGATCAAATTCCTCAGATCCTGGCATAAACTATAAATGGAAGTAAAAACACAGATTTCATAGAAATATAAAAACAGACAACACAGAATAATACATAAGATTGGACTCCCTTTTAATCCTTGCTATACATTTCACCAGAGTAGACAGTATTTCTATTAGTATTTGTAAACAAAACTACCATAACATTGAAGTCTAAAAGTAAAAGTAATTTCTGCACTACAGCTCCTTAAAAAGAAATGGATTATTTTGTTCTGAAATACAATTCAAATGTAATAAAAAGTGTAATAAATATTACAGAAGTTTAAGCTACATGTAAAACTGTGTTCATTAAAATGTAGTCACCAAGTGCTTTCACCTTTACCAAGGCTGTTCCTGTGTTTACCTCGTCACATGTTTAGTTTATGAGATGTTCTGTGTATTGAGGTCAAGTAGTTCATTACTATTCCTTTTCTCTGATAAGAAGGGCATCACTTTTAACTTGTACACCACCTTTTTTGTCTTCCTATTTGCTAGCATCTCTGTCCTTACCAAATAGATTTCCCCAGCCTTGCCCAAACCACCGAAGAGTCAGGAAAGGAGGGGAGAACTAAGAAGCGGGCGGGGGGGGGGGGGAGAGGCTCAAGGCGCAGGGTTCTCCATAGAATGTGTAGAAAATACAAAGAAGAACATTTGGAAGTTACAGAGAGATAAGGAAAGAATCAGAAAGAGAATGAAATTCTTGTCAGTACCTGAAAGAAATGAGTGCTGCTTTGTTAGTTGGACACAGAATATTTCAGAAGTACTTGGAGTAACGTAACTACTATGCAATAAAATTCAATTTATAATGTCCACGTGTTTTTATTTTCTAAACAAGGAAGACAAATACTAAAGTCTTTCTAAACAAGGAAGACAAATACTAAAGGCAGGCATTTACAAATGGTGTATGATAGCAAAATTCCATTCCACAATTCGAAGTTCAAAATTTTATTCCTTTGTTCTTTCTTCCCTTACTGTTTCACTAGTAATTGTAAATTATTAAAATTCACTCCAAAGTTAGGACATGTGTTATTAGATGAAGACCCCAAGAAACTTTTATAAATAAGAAGATTGCTTTATTATGAGTAACCTAACAGCTGGGCTCTGGAGCCCAAACTTACCTAAATGAATGTATCTGCCAGCTAAGAATTGTTCATCTGCATGCTTAATTGTATTATTTTAAAATTAATCCACACTTACTAAATGCCTACAACAATAGTATTCCTGATATATAAAAATGTATAAAGATTATTAAATGTAATTAAATTCTACTGTACTCATTCTACCACGTTCTACTAGCTAGAAAAGATAGAGCTCATTATGAGTCGACAAGCTGAAGGAAAACTGGTTAGGGGACCTTGCACGACTGGTGACTATAAAGTCACTTTCATAAAGAGAAGAGCTAGTAAATGTTTTTATGGGATTTTTTTGAAAAAAATATTAAAACTTGTCTCATGATTTACAATACAAGACTATGGCAATAAGCACTCATTACTTAAAAAAATCTATCTTTATTTGTGTCATTTAATAATTTTTATAATTGTATTTCCGTATCTCAAAACATCTATACTTGAATTATTAAATGTTTTATTACATAATCTTTTAAATCATCAAATGCACTAAATTTCAATCAGATCTATTTATAGAAAACAAAATAGGAATCATTAAGCCTTTAAATATTGAAGAGAAATTTATTGTAAGCTGTAAATAAATGACTAAATGCATGAGTTAGGAAGAAAAAAATCAAAATCATAAAGACTAATTTGCTGCTAATTATTTAATTCATATATTGTTATATATTTGTCATTAATTAGAAACCCAAAGAATGTTTAAACTTCAGCCATCCACAGGGTAAAAATGTCAAAGTCCTTTTGTTCTGACTATTTATAAATTACTCTGAATTATTAGCATTAAGATTTGTGGTTCCAAAACTCGTCATTATAGTTAGAGAGGGTATACTTTTAAAGGAAATAAAAAGCTTTTTCCATTTGAGCATGGGTTGTGCCTTTCTGACAGCTCTAAGTCCACAGGATGTGGAGGGATGATTTAAATTTTACATCAAAATTGTGACTGCACTAGACTTTTTTCTCCCTTCTCAAGGGAGGCATTGTTCTTGCCTTTCCATAACCAGGCGTGACAGCGCCAGACTGGAGTCATACGGCTGGTCTCTGAGTCAGCGTGAAAGTGCTCACCTCCTGAGTTTCCCCAGATGCTCGGCTCCTTGTAAGTCTGAAAGCTGAGCACTGAGTAGCCACACACTCCCTTCCTGGGACAGACAGAGAACTGGAGGGGAAAATCTAGAGATTAGCAAAAACTGTCTCTTCCAGTACATGCTGTACAACTCTATTAATAACAATAAGAAGAAAGAGCAAAAACAAAAACCCATGGGTTTACTATGAGCACCATTTATCTAAACCAAAAGTTGGGGCAAATTTTTTTAACACGTAATTGTGTGCTTCTGAGTTAAAGAAATAAAGTTTAAAAATCAGAAGCCTTTTGGATTTTTCTCAGACATGTGGTTGCCACATGTATAAATTTCAGGTTATAGACAACTGGTTAGAATAGTGAAAGAATAGTGTATGAAATGCATATCTAGTCTCAAGATCTCTACAAAGATAATTTTAAAAACTGTATGTAGACTCCCTGTAAAGGGATAATCTTTACTGCTCTCTATCAGAACAATTGCTGGTGAAACAGGGATTAATTCAATTTCGATTGTTCTATTCTTAAATGAACCTTTCTGGGAAGTTTGAGAGTATCCATGCCTTAGGTATATATGCAACACTCTGTGTGTGTATATGAGAGAGACACAGAGAGAGAGACAGAGAGAGAGACAGAGAGGAAGAAGGAGGAAGAGGAGGAGGAGGAGGAGGAGGAGGAGGAGGAGGAGGAGGAGGAACAAGAAGAAGAAGAAGAAGAAGAAGGAGGAGGAGGAGGAGGAGGAGGAGGAGGAGGAGGAGGAGGAGAAGAAAGAAAGAAAAAGGACGAGGAGGAGGAAGAGGAGAAGGCAGAGAAGACTTTTACTGCATAATGATATATTAAGGGGAATTAATATTCTCTTTTTATGGAACCTCTCAATTAAGAATTGGACAGCACCACTTTAATCTAATCATAATCATATGCTAACAAGTTTTATTTACTATAAAATTCAAACTATTTGTTAAAATTTTTGCATATCTTAAAGGAAAAAATAAAGAAGTAGAAACAAACTCCTTACAATTTGTTAACCCATAAAAAAACAAACACAAAGGATATATACATAATTATTACTACTATAGTAGTAATAGTAGTAGTACTAACCTGTAATATTGCTTTCTAAAATAATGCCAATCAATATTTTCCATGTTGTCCTCATGAGGATATATGCATGTTTACATATGTGCATATGTTCACATACACATGGACATAAAATAACCTATAAAATAGTTCGCCATTTTCCTCATATTCACAGTGAAATAATATAGATTTCCGTTTATAAACATCACTGGTCAGGTGAGATGCATATATTAAAAAAATTCCGTTTTAAGCAGGAGAGGATATCTATTTAGGTTTAATTATATTGACCCCTCTGTAAAAATATCATTTCATTTATTTTAATGACTTTGTCATTTTGACTCTCCCAGGAGACTCTTCCTTTGGCAGAACTGCAAATAAGATATAAAATTTTATCTTCCAAAATACCTGTAAGTACTTATTTTATGCCTCCCTCCCTGTCTCCTTATCTGAGCATCCTCTGAAAAGCCCACCCCCACACTCTGGCTCTCTCTCTCCCTTCTCACATTACTGGCTAAGTCTAAATAAATAGCAAATTGTTTCATAATCAAAAGTGACTTATTCTTAGCATGGTGTACGTCTTGAAATAAAATCTGTGGCATGTTTAATTTATTTAGGATCTAATAATGATGACAAAAATAATTAAGTTACCAGCCTTGTTTTAATTTCTTTTGTTTCCAAAGGTCATTGTGAAATCAAGCAAGTTAAGCCTTCAAAAGCAAACCTCTAGAGAATGGTGTGCTGTTTTTTGTTTTGTTTTGTTTCTTTTCTTTTCCCCTAACAGAAATGAGAAAGGAGGCTCACAACCAAAAAATGTACTGAGCATCGCCATCAGGTTTGTTGAGAATGACAGCAGTGCAATGAAGAAAACTATTACGACCCCTACCCTCTTCGGAATCCAAATAACCCCGACAAGGAAAAGTTTACATGCTGCTAACTTCTGGCAAAGTTAGGGGACTCACTCTGCCTTTTCAGCCCCATACAGACTTGGTTGCAGTCTGTTTCTACAACAGCTGTTGAAAAATGAACAAAGTGAAAATATTTATGTTCTATTCAAAATAGACAGCAAAGAACATAAATACCGTACACAAATCTTTCCCAGGACAACAGCTCTGATATGCCAGGTAGGCATACTAGGCAAAGACAAATTTTCTGAACTTCCTGCCAAAATGAAGAATTTGCCACTCTAATCGTGAAAAGTCCAAGAGTAAGGGTGCAGTGCCAAAGACGATGAGCATCTATCACGCAAACTCCAAAACAGCGGGATGCAGCTATGGCTGATGTTATAAGAATGCTGAGCCTCTTCATTGGTTCCTTTCATGCCAAAGCCTCTTTGCTTGGATGAATATGAATTAAATCCATAAGCTTTCTTATTTTTGTAGCTTGACCTCTAAACTCATTTTACGTCTTAACTGTTTATCTTCTTCCCCCATTAATCTTTCTGGGTTTAGCACATTCCCTGTTGTTTTTAGAGAGGGAAAAAAAGCTTTAAAAGCATAGTTCATACTGCCACTGTGGACCAGTTTGGAATGTTAGTTCTTTTCTATAAATGGGTACGAACTGCTCAGTAGTAACTTGAAGGCTACCAGTTTCTGTCTCTGAAATAAAAAGTCAAAGGATATAGCAAATACTGTAAAGAAAAAAAAATCATCAAACTCTTATGAACGTATGACGTGTATAAAGATACAAAATGACACCAGTACAAGATTTACACTAGAGTTCAAACCAGGCTAACAGTGATGTCACTATCAAATTTCCATTTAAAAATATTTTTAAGTATGTCATATAGATAAACATTTTAGCTTTTCCTATTTTCTTTCTCTTTTCAGTCCCTTCTATGGCTAAGCCCACACAAAGTAGATGTTCTTTAAAACACCAGGTCTCTACAATAAAAATGTCTAATTTAATTGTAATTTCAGTCAGTAATATAGCTGAGTTCTTTCTTATTCTGCTCATTACAATATAGCTGATGAGAAAGTGTACTGGTTAACACAATCAGATTACCCATATCACCATAAGACCTGTACAAAACCCCAAAGTTTCAAAGCTGTTCACTTTACAACTCCCTCAAAGAAAAACTAATCAACCAAAAGCAAGACTTTGAAGGTGGAATCTTGCACTCAACAGAGTGTTTACCATTTACTGTTTTATAGGTCCTCTGCCATATTTTTTGCTGTTCTGTAGTATTTCCCCCCAAGCTTTACAAAGGCCCAGCTGTATAAACCAGTCCTGTCAAAGGACATAGTTAAGGGATGGATAAAACAGGGAGGGGTGTCGAACATGCTGACCACTGTCTGCGCTTATGAGGATAAAGGAGCCTTGATGGAGAAAAGTAATCATCCATTGCTATTTTTTTAAACCTCATTACCACATGCTAGAAAATTTTTTTCCACTACCCAAACACCCCCAATTCCGATCCCCCACAACTGAAAGGCCTTTGTGTTCCAAAGTGGACAGAGTTCTCCCCAACCTCCCTTTCCCTTCTCTCTCTTTTTTGTTTTTTGTTTTTCTGCTGATGGCAAGTTTATGAAGGCATGAGCATTTAAAGACTTCTTAAAATACAGCTTTCCTCTCCATTAAACCATCCACACACAGTTCCCTGAAAACCTTTTTAATGGCTATATAAACTTATTAGCCATGAATAAACCAAACATAATCAACAGCTTTGGATGGCGAGATAGTTATTTCTGCTAAGGATTCCAGAAGAATATACATTCCTTTAAAAGATAATAAAACACATATAATTGAAGTAGAGTGAGTGCTGGAATCAAGGGTATATATCTTACATTTTAAAGAATATGTTTCCCATAGAATAAACATTTCAAAGAGAGCTGGCTACGTGCACACTCAGAGTAGCAACTGTGAGATGTGGTTCTGAAATTTGAAGGAAAGTTTAGACTGAGCTAATTAATCCTTTCAAAACCTTCCTCTCATGTGTCCAAGAACATCAAACCATGGAGATGATTTTCCAGAGACTTAAATACGCATTTCCTATTTTCACGTTTGTCATTCTTACATACTACACTGACATTGTTTATAAAGGACGGAAGCCAAATTCCACACAAAGAGAGCTACCATAACTGCATGTACAGAGTCCGTGAAACACATTACAGGTCCTAGGAAGTCTCTGGGCAACAGCTCCCAGAACCTGTATGAGAGAGCGGTATCATCTGCAGAGTTCTATTTCAGGGTGTCCTTTGAGGTCGAGACAAATTCTGGAGTGTTATTAAAGCCTCTATTTATGCAAAGGTTGCTGCAGCTGCAGTCTAGTAAGACTTCTTCCCACTGTCCTGTCAATGACCTACAGAGATTACCCTTGTCTAGGTGGAGTAAAGTGTGATTCCTCTGCCAATCTGCAAACTTTTCCATAAAATGTATATTTAGCCGAAACCGGTTTGGCTCAGTGGATAGAGCGTCGGTCTGCGGACTGAAAGGTCCCGGGTTCGATTCCGGTCAAGGGCATGTACCTTGGTTGCGGGCACATCCCTGGTAGGGGGTGTGCAGGAGGCAGCTGGTCAATGTTTCTCTCTCATCAATGTTTCTAGCTCTCTATCCCTCTTCCTTCCTCTCTGTAAAAAATCAATAAAATATATATTTTTTAAAAAATGTATATTTATAATACAACGAGAGGCCCAGTGCGCGAAATTCATGCACTGGTAGGGTCCCTAGTGGCTGCTGGCTGTCAGCCAAGTCCTCCCTCCCTTCCTCTGGCTGGCCCCGCCCCCTGGTCAAACTCCTGGACAAACTCCCAGCCGAGGGGACAATTTGCATACTATGCTTGTATTACTATATAGGATCCATAGTCTTGTTTAGCATAAACTAGGTAGCTTTCTCTTTCTGTATCCACAGCTGGTGTAAGTACTAGAGCAACAGGCACTCATGGTCCTCCTTGCTTCCTGTGGTGGGCTACTTTCAGAACTAAGTAAATAGTTCCCTTCTAACCAATACTTTGTTCTGATGAATATCAAAGCTGAACATACCAAAGTGCATGAAAACAATACCTGCCAATATCCTGTTTAAATCATCATACAGGAGCAAGTGAGATGTAGAGAAAAATAATTATACTAGTATACTCCATTGCAAAAGAGAGTTCACTTCTTTATCATCGTGAACTTCTATCCTTGCCTTTCCTTAATATGCTTAGGAAACTTTCCAGAAATAACTGTGGATAATCTATTCCACAGTTGCAAAAACCACCAAATTCCTATACAATAAAAGGCTAATACGCAAATAGACTGAACAATGAAACCGAACAATCGGTCGCTATGACGTGCACTGACCACCAGGGTGGAACATGGCGGGCATTGGCAGCAGGTAGCAGAGCGTGGAACATGGCAGGCATCGGCCATGGTGGGATGGTGGAGCAGGTGAGCAGGGGGGCCAGACCAAGGCTGGGTGCCGGTCCCTGTCATCAGGACGAGCCTCTTGTGGTTACTGAAAATTCTTTGCTCCCACATGCTGTGGTCCCACCCAGCGCTTGCACCTGCTGCCGGCGCTGGCCCCACTTGCACCCACAGCCAACGCTGGAGCTACTGCTCACACCCGCTACCAGTGCCCAGCGCTGGTCCCAATTGATAGGTGCCATCAGCGGGTGTGAGAGGATGCTGGCCCTGATCGCCCTGAGGGCTTCTCCAACCTCCCCCTGATCCTGAGGGGTGATTGGGGCAGTAGCCGCTGCTCACACCTGCTGCTGGCGCTGGCCCCAATGGCTTTGCGCCATCAGCGGGTGCAAGCAGGGCCGGTACCATCAGTGTGTGGGAGTGGTGGGAGTGGGGCTGCCAGCAGACAGGGGACCAGGGGCCATGGAAGGAGGGGCTGGGCAGGGGCGCAGAGGATGGGTGAGATCTGCCCCTGTGCCTACCACAGCCTTGAGGCCCACAGTTCCTTTCAAGGTGCATGAATTTGTGCACTGGTTCCCTAGTATTATTATAAAAAAGAAAAGCAAACCAGTAATGATAGCACAATTCTGCAACATCTTAGAAAATTAATAATAATTACAATGATTATTTTATGTAAACCAAATTACTTCAATACATGGTTTAAAATAATAATTTTATCCAAAAAAATAGAAATCCTACCTAATAATAGACAAATATGCAAATTGACCGCACCTTCGCTACGCCCAAGCCACGCCCACCAGCCAAGCCACGCCCACCAACCAATCAGGATGAGTATGCAAATTATCCCAACAAAGATGGTGACTAATTTGCATATCAAGACAGCATAGAAAGAAGCCAAGAGCTGCAGAAGGGAGCAAAGCTGTGGAGAAGCAAGCAAGCCAGGGGGGAGGAGAAGGGAGGAGCGGAGGCGGGGCCAGGGGAGAAGGAAGAAGAGCGGGCGGGCTGGCAGAGAAGGGAGAAAAGCAGGGGGGCTGGCGGAGAAGGCGGGGCGGGGGACAAGGGAGGAGAGCAGGCAGGGTGGGGTAGAGTGCAGCAGGAAACCCTATTGCAGGATTTTTCCTGCAACAGGAACGCTAGTATACTTATAATTTCTGTTGATTTTTAAATAATAGAGACTTTTATTAAGCATTATTGTTAGACCTACATTAAGTAAATATGCTTTTTCTTCTGTTTTTTTTTTCCGTTTTTAGCACCCTCTTTGCAACAGCATCTTTTTATGAAACCATGATAAGCAAATATTTAATAATTATTCTAGAAGAAAACACCATATAGAACCACAGCTCATTCCTAGTGCACATGCAGGACCAATGATATCCTGTTCTCCCAGGACATGTTCCCAGTTGTAGGCTATCAACTTTTGTTTTGTTTTTTTTACTAATTTCTTCATTTAAATGCTTATAAAATGTAATATGTGTTATCATACTTCCAAAATAGTGGAGTCTGGAGCAGTTTGATCCAGCATTTCAATCTTGTTGATACAGGTAAGGCTCTGGGAAGGTAACTTAACCCCCAATTTATCTAAGGAAACTTCTAAAGGCATCACAACATTTGTAAATCATGTGTGCAATAATCTCCAAAATAACTATCCCTAGCTCAAAATTAATTCATCTCCTATGAAATCAACCATTGTTGGTGCTAGCCTTAAGAAAGTATACAAGGGAAGCAGAATATAGAATCTGAATAGGTCTTTAATATTTATTCTCAGTAGTTTGTTTATAAACGTATATCCACCATAATAAAAGTAGGACATGGTCCTCAATTATTAATATTCTATAATATATTCCAAGATGCTTTAGTAGTTAGAATTGATTAGTAGTTTGAATCATCATAGGCTTAGTTAAATAAACATCAAGGTAAATCTAGAAGCAAGTGTTTCAATTTTTATTTCTTTAAAAATAATTTAGACTCTATCATGGTGGAGAACAAATAAATGCATTAGAAGTAAGAGGCACAGATATTTGGGTGATAACAATTATAACATAAAATCATGTACATGAGTAGTAAAGCAACAGAACTTATTGATCCCCAAGGACCCAGATATTTTCAAAATCAGCTGCTATTATCATTACTAATTAAAGAAATGTTTTTTGAATCTGTGCTTGTAGTTCACATTTATTTATTTTAACGTTATGCAACCTTTGCACAACTTATGCACTACTGCAAGTAACCTACATGAAAATTCTAGATTTAAATACAAAACCTCACATTCTGGTCTTTATCCCTACCACCGAAACCCATCTATCAGACTTTTTAATCCAGAAGAAACTTTTTAACCAAAACCAAAGTGAGTTTTGAACTTCATGTGTTACTTTGTGAGTTATTTGCTTTGAATTATAAACTCTTTGAGCCACAAACAATATTACTCATTTTCCGTCTAGTGCAGAATCTCACATAGGGCATAATAAACCAAAGCTGAGGAGTGTTCGCAGTATTTAAAAGCATGAGTTTGATTAAATAAACCTGGGCTAAGAAGTCTTAGTTATGCTGTTTCCTAGCTTCATGATCTTGACCATGTTACTTAACCTCTCTGAATTTGTTTTCTTACTATAGGTAATATTCGCTGCATTTTGAAGGAAGTAAATAAGTACATATAAAAGCAAGTAGCATTGTACCGAACACACTATATGTACTGAATAAATTCTGTCTACTATTATTGTTATTGGGAATTGAATTGAACTGAGTTGAATCTAATTTAAACAACTCAGTTGTAAAGCACAGTTAAGGTTAGGGTACGACCCAACCTAATTAGCTATGAAAAGCCATCTGTGTTTAATATATTTGGACCTATGAAAAAGAGCCAAGAGTTATTTTAATTTTTCTGTACAGCCAATTTTTTTTAATTTTTGAATTAAAAAATAAAATTTAGAATTCACTGCACTAGGCTGATTTCTGAATCTTGCTGGATAAGTGAGTAATCAAGTTCTACACTATAGGGCCAGAGACATAGAAAACATGGAATAGACTGTGGAATCTCAGAGAGAAGGCAGCGGAGGGAAGGGAAGGGAGGGGGCAGTAGGTGGGGAGAGATTAACCAAATAATTTAGATGCATAACCCATGGACATAGACAATAGTATGGTGAAGGCCTGGAGTGGGGGGCAGGGGCAGGCTAGAAGAGGTTAATGGGGGAAAAGAGGGGACATCTGTAAGACTTTCACTAATGAAAATAGAATTTTTTAAAAGTTCTACTTTCTAGCAATGCAGTGTGTTCAGCCTTCAAATATTTTATTTCCAAATAAAGTCAAAAGAAATCACTCTTGTGTGACACCAATAAGTATGATAGCAGTCTTCCCACTACTCATGCGCTGAAACCTTACCCTATTGCTAGGGATTCAGAATACGGTTTTTGCTGCATGACATTTATTTCTAAACAACTTATATAAAATAGGTTCCTTCCACCTGCTTCTTGAGGGTGAGGTGAATCTCCTTAGGATAAAGGCAAGTGGTGCATGTTATAAGATTCAGTTATTGTAAAAGTTTCCTTAGAAATTGCTATTCACATAAACAATTTCCCCATTCTATGTGTAAGGCTTAAGACTTCCAGACAAAGAAAGGGGTTTCTTTCCATGGTGAAGAACAAATGTGGAAGACAGGTGCATTGTGTCACCGGGTTTGGCTTAGATTGATACCTGGCATTTTGTGTGGCCATCAGAGGACCATGTGGCTAAACCCCAAGATGATAATTTTTGAACGGAAAAAGCAAGCTATCACAAAAGTGAAAGGGAAAAACAAAGTAGTAAACTAGTAAGAATTTCTTTTTCAATCTCTGTAACTACTCAGCTACTGAAACAATTCCCTATATGTTGTCATCAATAATTTCAGACACTCCCATTCCCAAAATGACCATGTAGTTCACCTAAACACATTCTGCACTTTCAATGAAATGTTTTAAAGCAAAGAACTATAGCCACAAAACACTCCAAGAGTAAACAACTGAGTTAGAATGCTCTGTCATGACTTGGCAAAAGAAGTTGCAGGTAGATATCTTCTAACTATCACCAAAAAGCAGACTGAAATAATAGCTACTTCAAAATGGAGTGATGGCAAGACAGCTTAAACACCACCAATTACTTGCCATATGGACTATATCCCCTCAGCTCCTGGAGTATTTAGAGACTATTCAGAATTAATAAGCACTGCTGTCACAGTCCTGTCAAGAAATGTAAACCCTTATTCATATTTTGGAGGTACTGCGGACACATATAAGAAAGAATAAAGAACTATAATCTAAGGGAAGTTAATACATTTAAACTATATTGTCTGTTGAACCTCTGTTACCAATATGATTTTAATTGCAAACACTGGATAAAATATGTTTTATTATAAATAATCCATGTAGCCTTCCTGATTCTTAGAAAAACTCACAGAGCATTATCAAGGGATGCATTTTTAGAGTCCCACTTCATTGTTAACATGGGCATCAATCCTGGAGCCACCACTAAAGTTCAGGTGTTAAACATTTTTACCAATTTGTGTGGCAATTTCTGCCTATGGAGGAATTTCTATCAGGGGTTTTTGAATATGTAAAAATGTGTTAAATTCTAAAATATCATACATGGATTTGTGTGTTATACACAGCACACACAGCTTTACATATGTATAAATATATATCTCAAAGAAAATTGTTGAAACATAACCTTCTGCTTTGGCAGAGGTATAGATTGTATTTATTTTGTGTGGTTTAAGAGGACATTACAAGGAGTATTCATGCATTCAATATTTATTGAAAGTCTGCTATGTGCAAGGGTGCCCTATCTTTTGGAAGCTAGCATATACTAGTAAACATATAATTATAATACTACACAAAAAATTTACGAATAGTAACGAGGGAATAAGAGAAGAGTTCAAAGAGGAAGTTACTAAGTTTGTGAGAGAAGGTACATTTAGGCTCAGTGTTAAAAAGAACCTTCTGTCAGAGCAAAACAAACATGGAATTTCTTGTCTCAGGAGAGAATGAATGCCACAATACTTAAAGTATCCAAACCGAAGACAGAGCCCATATCAGAAATGCTATTGAGAGGACTCATACATACCTTTAAAAGGCTGAACTGGTTGACTTTTACTGTACCTTCCAATCCCTCGGCATTTTATTCTTCTTAAAAAGAATTGAGTATGATTTGCTAGTATTTCTATTATGGTATGTATTATAGTGAACAGCAGAGCTTAATAAGTCTAAGATGATAGTAAAAATGTGGGAAAATGGAAATTATAAGAGTACAAATATGAATTTTCATGAGAACCAATCAATTGGACATCCAGGGTTAGGTAAAAGTCGGTTTAGAGCTGTTCATGTGGAAAATAATAAATTATACATAATAATACAAGAATAAACTGTTTCACGTACTCACAACTGTAAGCCTACTTTGCCTCACCCTGTATACTATATAATTACGGAGAATTCTTCATAATACAGTAATTGGTAATGTGACTATTTTATAAATTGCACACCATACTTTCCTTCAGTTTTAAAGTAATACAAAAACTGGCCTATTCGGTGTGGCTCAGTGGTTGAGTGTTGACCCATGAACCAGAAAGCCATGGATTGATTCCTGGTCAGGGCACATGCCAGGTTGCTGGCTCAATCCCCAGTAGGGGGCAGGGCATGCAGGAGGTAGCTGATCAATGAATCTGTCTCATCATTGATGTTTCTATCTCTTTCTCCCTCTCCTTTCCTCTCTGAAATCAATAAAAATATATTAAAGTAATACAAAAACTATCATGAGTTCTATGAGTTATATTCTAAGACTGATGGTAAATTTGACATAGTTATTTTTTTTCTCATTCTTATTTCAAGTCATTAGCATGCATTTATGCTTAACATAAACATAGGGATATATGTGAGTAAACTATTTGCATGCTTTATGATTACTAACAATACAACGCTAATATTTTCTTTGAATTTATGTTTTTCCATTTCCTAATGATTTTTAGGGACTCTTATCTGTAATTTTTTTCTTTACTCAAAGCATTTATTTTTAAATTTCAAAGCATATGGTTCCCAGAGATTTCGATTTTGAGGTAATATGGGCAAGCAATTTTAACACCCTCTCTTTCCTCCATCTAAGTGTCATATAATCTTCTACTACAAAGAAAGGACTGATACCAACTCTTACATTGCCAGTTAAAATCTCTAAAGCATGTAATCACCAACATCTGGGATCAACCAAAAAATCAGAATAAAAATTTTAACTTATAACTCATTTCAGGTAATGAATCTGGTTCCTGGTTGGTTGACTACATTTCTAGGTATAAGAATTTGATATAATAAAGTTCTGTTATATTTGATCATACCTCTCAGATGTTTACCCACTTATATTTCAGGAACTTACATATAAAGAGAATAATGCTCCCTAAATCATCCATTTTAACATTTGACTAAAATAGTCAACATTATAAAATATTTCCAACTAAAAATCAGAATGCATTGCAGAGTTACAAAAATCCAGAGACTGAAAGGCACTGGACAGATAATATCATGAGTAAAGAATATAAATGTGCAAATGCCTGCATTGTATTGGGGTATATCAGTGACTGGCAGATTGTAAAAATTTGCCAAGTAAATTTGCAGAGTAGAGCGGCTGCTGTGAACTCAGGTTCATGGTTTTCAGGGGGGATTGCCGACTCGATGTAATAAAAACATCCAGTTATCAAGAAAAGCCCAATATCTGGATTTTTATAAGAAATCTCCAAAATTTAATGTTAGTAAAACAAGAACAATAATAACAACAAACACCCAAAGTCAGTTCATCAGTTTGTGACCTTTGGTTTTGTTTATTTGTTTGTTTTCTTAATATGTTCTTATTAATTTTATAGAGAGAGGAAGGGAAAGAGAAACATCTATGTGAGAGAAACATCAATCAGCTGCCTCCCGCAGCCCCCTATCAGGGATGAAGCCTGCAACCTGGAATCAAACCGGTGACCTTTTGGTGCATGGGAGGACGCCCAACCAACTGAACCACACTACCAGGGCACCTTTGGTTTAATGTGAATCTAACAGTGAACAGAAAACATTTGGTATTAAAACTATCCCAGAATATTTCAGTATTTCTTGTCACTTTATAGTTTCTTCACTTAGATGTGGTAGTAACAAAATGTGGTTAATACTTACACAGCATCCATCATATAATACTAAATGAAATATCTCCTTACCTATCTAATCTTTAGAACCCTACAAATAGTTACTATTCCTGTTCCTATTTATGGCTAAAGAAAACAAGGGACTGAGGTGAAGTGATCTGCCCAAAGTCTCAGGAGTAGGTAGCAGGGCCGAATTTAATGTTCAGCCGATGGCCCCAGAGTCCATGCTTTTAACCACTACACTGTTTCTATTGTGAATTTCCCTGAAGTGCATTAAATACACAAACTTATAAAACACAAACCTACCAAAAAATTGACATATCTTCTGGCAAATATATGTGTACCACTTACTGATGAGTAAGACAGTCTGGAAAATATAATTTAGACTCTAAAATACTGAACCCTTTGGATGATTTGAATGGTATCCTATATAATAAATGAGTAATATGATAAGTGTCCTGTCGACCGGCGGGCCATTCAACAAATGAAAGTGTAATATGCTAATGATATGATAAGGCCACTCAACTGCTCGCTATGACATGCACTCACCAAAAGGGGGCAGACAGTCGACCGGTTGACCAATTGCTATGACAGGCACTGACCACCAGGGGCAGATGCTCCGACCAGTAGGTTAGCTTGCTGGTAGGGTCCGGCCTATCAGAACTGCGCGAGAAGGGCCAGACACGCCCTGGAGTCCTCCCTCGGTCCCTCCCTGGCTGGCCAGCCTCCCACATCTCTCTTGGGCCCCCATCGTGCACTGGTAGGGTCCCTCGGCCTGATCTGTGCCCTCTTGAAATCCAGGACCCCTCGGGGGATGTTGGAGAGCCAGTTTTGGCCTGATCCCACAGGCCAGGCTGAGGAACCCCACTGGTGCATGAATTTGTGCACCAGGCCTCTAGTATTATAACATTTGACACTAACATTATCCCACAAAATCCTGTACACATGATTAGTAGACTCTGTTTTAAATCTAATATATCATCTGTAGCCCTCTTGGCAAATACTTATCAGGATTTATTGAACCAGTACTCCTTTTGCCTAAATGTCTATTCACTTATGGCATATTCTGTTCTATGAAATAATTTTTCTCATCTCTGCTGCCAAAGGGATTTAAAGGGATTAGCTCCCAAATAGAAATTTTCTAATATAAAAAATATTATTCTGCCAAAGCAATAGAAAAGAATTCGTATTTATAATGGATTGTCTTTTGTTTAATTTTAATTTACCTGGAATACAATTTCCTCATTCCTAGGTGTTCGTATTTCACTTGCAGAGGACCCTCGATGTATTTCAGGCATGAGGCAAACTTTAAGAGTGCCTCGTCTAGTCTTTGAGGGAATCTGGTAGGCTAGCCAGGTAATCCTCTCAGATTAGTAACAGACTAGTTCTAAGACAAAATTCCCAGCACAGACCAATGACATTTCTGCTCTGCCATTTAATTTCTCAATTTGATTTAGGTCTCCATTGAGTATTGGAATCATAACTGTAGCATAGATTATATATGAACTGGAAGTAGAGGCTTCTTGAGATTGTTTCCATGAATCTTCTCATGAAGAGCAAAACGAAAATCAGAATGTCACTGGCCTGATCTATGGGTCTGCCCTTATGAAATATCTCTGCCAAAATATTTCTATAAGTGTAAAGGAAAAAAGTATATTAGTGGACAAAATCTAAAAAATAAAATCTTACCTAGACCTAAATTTCCATAATAACTTTGAGGATGACAAAATAAGCAGATTATAAATTATATGTACATTGGCATGATTTTAAAAAAAATCTCATTCATCAAGATAAGGTATGTAAACAATGCTGATAAAAGCTAAGAATGTGTTGTGAAAGAATATATAAAAATTTTAATAGATGACAAGGTGAGCTATTATTTAGGTTGGCAATTTCATGAAGACTATGTGTAGTTTTTTCATTTCTATGTATCCTGGGCTAAAGAGGTATCTGACACTGTGTTTTTGTTGAGTGATTGTCCAAATACATAAAATAATCCTCCCATCTATACTGTTTAAACAATTACTGGTATACAACTCACCTAATATTCCCTTTCAAAGGGAGTATAAAAGTTAGGATGGGCTCTGTACTGCCAAGGAAGCCTAATAAAGAAGTACAAAAATTATCAACAGGAGCAGTGCATCAATCAGAGGAGGTCTGATCATGATTAAGTAAGAGCATTTAAAAAACCTCAAATTTCCGTTCATAAGTGGAATTTAAAGCAGCTGTTCAGCACTAGCACAATGTCTGCCCTAAGAATTAAAAAAAGAAAAAGAAAAAAGCCAATCAGGGCAGCAGCAAATTATTGTTCTAAGACCTCAAAGTTGATATGGCCTTTAATTTTTTTTTTTTAATCCAAAGGGACAACTTTGCCTTTTCCTTTTGCACGGCAGACAAAAAGAATCTGGTATTTCAACGTTGGGGGCCTCTGTTTTCAAACATGAAGAAGAGGGGTTTCCCTGAGAAGCAAAGGTCTTAGGGGACATGTCTGTCACAGCAGTTATTTTCTGTTTCACTTGTTGGCAAACTTACATTGCAAAACAACAACAAAAACGAGCCTCCCCAGCTCCCTGTAAACCAAGGAGGTAGAAACAAAAAATATTTCAAAGCAAGAAAGCAAACAGACTGTGAGGACTGAAACTCAGACCAAAGGCATCTGCTCTCCAACTCGCACTCCCCGCAACCACCCAGCCTTCTTACAATCTTACAGATTTTCCTAAGAGATGTTGCCATTTTAGCTTTGTTTTTCCCCAAGTTCTGGCAATACCCCTCACTGCAGGCAAGGCAGCAAAGCCACTAGCAGAATCCAAACCGGAAAACAGAAAAGCTGTTCTGTCTTTCTTTCCCTGCCACTCCATTACTAATTTATTTTTTCCAAAGTAAAACTCCTTCATTCTATCCAAAACGGCAATCACTAACTTCCAGGATATAACAATTATTTCATTAGGAGCAAAGAATACAGAAATGATTACCGTCTGCAGGGCTTAAAAAAAAAAATGGTCTAGTTGACACACCGGATAATTTCCCCTTGGGCTCCCACTTTTTCCACACAAAAAATACTACTGTTAACTGGCTAGTGTTCCTCCTTAAAAAAAGACCAAAGTAATCTTTGTTTTCACTCCTTTCTAGTATACCTCCTCCTGAATCCCACCCAATGTGATGGTTGCTAACACAACTTCCTGCTGTTCAGTCTTGACTTAAAAAAAAAAAAAAGGAAAGGAAATAATAGGGAAGAGCAAAATGTTGAATGCCATGTTGCTATTGATTATCAATATAGTATTTAGAATACAAGAATATTACTAAGGTTCTTCAAAATTTGCCAGTTTTGAAGTTCTACCCACACATAGTACTTATATTTTCCCCTTTAAATTTAGAAGCAACAACTGACAAAATAAACCCAGGGTTTTGTGCCCAAAAAAAAAAAAAATCTCTATTTGTAGGAGTACAAAAAGAACAGGACATACAGGACATCCGCCTGCTTTCATGTGTCACTTGTGCCTTACAAACATTTCTCTCTATGACTTACATCACTTATGTGTAGTTGAAGTTCAAATGAGTTGTTAGATGACAATATTACAGAGAAAATGGGATACTATAGACAAATGATAGTTTCCACAATAGTCATATGTTACGTTATCAGATATACCTTGGAAAAATTATGCCGGTTCAACTGCCATTAAATCTGTATTTTGGAATATTAAATCCAATTAACAGGCAGTTGATCTTGAGTGTTGAGATTATGTTTGGTGTTAGGAACTAAAGATGAATAAATCTTAGCTGATGCACTCACAGTCTAGGAACATCACAATCTAGTGAAGAGCTAACTGTGAGAAATACTATAAACAGAGGTAGAAAGAAGATCCTTTGAAAGTCATAGAGGGAGTTCATGACTTCCTCAATCAGTCAACACCCACAAGGACACTAAAAAATGTGGTTATAACAACAACAAAAGCACATAATCAAAAGAAGTATTGAGTGATATGCAGTGGCTACAAACTAGGGTACAGATGGGAATTGATAGGCAAGTAACTAGATAAATGGTGGAATAAATAGCCAGGAAGTCAGAGTAAGGTCTGATTATTTAATGAACATTCCTTGAACATCAAGAATATGCCTAAGACTGGAGCATGAGGATGCTGCAGAATTATCAGAAGTGTTTAAATTAAGCAGCGCCATGACCAAAAGATACATTAACATAAAATCGCATTAACATGCAATCTCTGCCCAAGTTCAAAAATCAATACTTCTCTAATGCCCACAGGATAACAGCCAATCATGAGGTTCTGGACCCTCCGCAACCTGTCCCTAATTTACGTGTTTATATCCTGTATCTTGGTCACACAAGAGTCTTGCCATGTCCAAAGCTTAGCATGGTGATACAGTTTGGTTCATGTGAACGCAGAATCTTCCAAACCTATTCCAGGTGATCTAAGAGCATGTGCAACATTCAGAACTCAGTTCAAAAGTCAGTACCATTATATAACCTTCTTCTGTCTTCATTGCTTTAAGTTATTTTTCCCCTTTTTTGAACTACCATGGTATTCTGTATCTATTTTTGTACTTATAAAATATATTCTTGTAAAGTTTACCTGCAGTTTTCTACCATCCAATAAAAGGCTGTTGAGCCCTAACCGGTTTGGCTCAGTGGATAGAGCGTTGGCCTGCGGACTGAAGGGTCCCAGGGTCGATTCCGGTCAAGGGCATGTACCTTGGTTGCAGGCACATCCCCAGTGGGAGGTGTGCAGGAGGCAGCTGATGGATGTTTCTCTCTCATCAATGTTTCTAACTCTCTCTCTCCTTTCCTCTCTGTAAAAAATCAATAAAATATATATTTTTAAAAAAGAATGAAATTAAAGTAGTATTTTTTTAAAAAAGGCTGTTGAGGAAAGATTTTTTTTTACTCCAAGTGTTGCCTAAAAAGGTTTTGCATTAGTATATGTTCAACAAATATTAAATGAATTGTACTAAGATAAAATATTTAGGTATGTTTTTTAACTTTTAAAAAGTGCTATTAAATTTTATGAAGGTAACTGAAATATTAAAAATCACAGTTATGAATTAAACATCTGAATGAAGCCATATGAAGCATCTATATATATAAAGCCCTAATATACAAATAGCCTGAACAGTGGAATAACCAAACAAACAAACAACCGAACAACTGGTCGTTATGATGTGCACTGACCACCAGGGGGTACATGTGGAACATGGCGGACATCAGCAGCAGGCGGCAGAGCACGGAATATGGCAGCTGTCAGCCAAGGCGGGATGGTGGAGCAGGTAAGTGGGGGCGCCAGGCCAAGGCGGGGCACCGGTTGCTGTCATCAGGGTGAGCCTCTAAGGTTACTGAAAATTCTTTGCTCCTGCATGCCACGGTGCTGCCGGCGCTTGCACCTGATGCTGGCTCCAGTCCCACTTGCACCCGCTGCCGGCACTGGCCCTGATGGCTCGCTGCTGTCAGTGGGTGTGAGCAGCGGCTGACAGCCCCAATCGCCCCTCAGGGCTTCTCCACCTCCCCCGGCTCCTGAGGGACAATCATGGCCGGCACCCGCTTCTCACTCTCAGTCCCGCTGCAGGTGCTGCAGCCAGTGCAGCCAGTGCTCACACCTGCTGCCAGTGCCCGGCACCAGTCCCGACCACTCAACACCATCAGTGGGTCTGAGCGGGGACTGCCAGCCCCAGTCACCCCAGAGGGTTCTCCACCTCCTCCTGCCCCTAAGGGGCGATCACGGCAGCAGCTTCTGCTGGTACCCTCTGCTGGCACCAGCCCCAATTGCTCTGTGCCGTCAGTGGGTGCGAGCAGGCCCAGCATGCGGGAGAGGCGGTGGCAGGAGCGGGGCTGCCAGCCAACAGGGGACCAGGGGCCATGGCGGGAGGGGCAGGGTGGGGTCGCGGAGGATGGGCCAAGACCCACCCCTGTGCCCACTGCCTCACAGCCACAGTTCCTTTCAAGGTGCACGAATTCATGCACTGGGCCCCTAGTCTATATATATAAAAGCCTAAGCGACTGAACAACCAAAAGACCAGTGGACATGTCGCTATGATGTCCACTGACCACCAGGGGGCAGACACTCAACGCAGAAGCTGCCCCCTGGTGGTCAGTGCACTCCCACAGCGGGAGCGCTGCTCAGCTGACCAATGGGCGCCAGACGCCGGGCTCAAGGCTGGAAAGCATAGCTGTGGCAGTGTGAGCCTCTCCCACCTCCGCAGCAGCACTACCAAGAGTGGCTGTGGTGGCAGGCACAGAGGGGTCAGGTTGAGCGGGAGCAGCACTGCGCCTGGCCCACCTTGGGCTCCTCCCTGTCCACCTGTGGCTTCACGCGCTACTACATCCCTCGGGGGATGTCGGACTGCCAGTTCAACCCGATCCCGCAGGCCATACAAATTATTTGAAGCTAAATTTACAAATCTTATGTAATTTGACAAATTAAGGTAAAAATTTACTGAAAACACTAAAAATGTATTTTTCTCTATCAGATGCCCCTCAGTTATGAGTAAAAATGTTACATATTTCAATCAGGTGCAATGGAAAAATATTACAAAATATTTAAGGTCTACCAGTATAACTTACAGAACTTGTATCTTAACCTCCCATTTATTATAATCCTTAGAGGATAAATGAGTATTTGCTAAAATGTTAAATGTGAGGGAATTTTAAAAAGGCTTGTGAATTAATAGTATTAAAAATTTGTGAATTTTTAATACTATTAAAAATTCATTTTGTAAATTTTTAATAGTATTAAAAATTCACAAAATGAATAGAACAGATACATGTTTTACATGTATAAATTAATACTATGGACTACAGGACATCTAATAATTGATACTTCAACACAGTCAACATTTTCAACCTAACAAAAGCTTAGTTAAGTTCACGTAAATAAATTGATATATTTTAATTTTAAATTTATTTCATTCTTGTCTCAGGAAATAAGTTAATAGAAAACCCAAGCCATGGTGTATTTTCCATGTATCATGCTAATAAATTATCACAAATGTTACCGTGAATTTGAACTTTTGCAATTATCATAACTATATACTATTTTCATAATATAGCCATAAATCACAATTATAACCTCCTACATCAGCATAATACTTTGGCTCTCTATTATAGGAAAAATTCAATGAAATTTCTCTTACACACCAAATATGCTATGTGTGATATATTTGAATAAATTTACTGAGTAGTTTTAATATCAGTGGAAAGCAAAGGGTACATCATGTAATTTTTAATATTCCTTAATATTCAAATTGGTTCTCAGTTGATCCCTGACATCATCATCTTTAATACTCTTTTCTTATATAACAAGAAAAATATCACATGCAATTTCATGATATCATTGGTAACTTACTGATAGGTGCCAACAGTAGTATTTTCCTTTGACAACTCCATTTCAAGGTTCAGTTAAATATGAAGATAAATAGTAAATGTAAATGATGAATAGTCATCTTTACATCATTAAGTAATTATAGTGCTGTTTTTAAATTTTGAGAGTTTTATTGCCACATTACATTGTTTCCAGGTGAATATGCAATGCCATGCATGATCTTACCTAAATAAATCTACTTTAAATCCCGTAACAATTTTTAAAAAGTGATATAAAACTTAACTGTTTATTCTAGTTTTCCTATAAGCAAATGTATCTTGGAAACAAACTGGCAAATACTACATTTGTGTATGTTGCTCTGACACTATGATACATCATGTTTTATTTAATTTAATCCTCACAACAACTTGTGGTTAAAGATGACAATGAAAATATTTTGCTAGGGAGTATAGCATGGCACCAACCAATCAGAATGTATTATAGCTATCAACCGCCCCCAGAACCAGACTGGTTATTGCTGCTGCCTATCAGCACTGCTCGGCACTGATGAGGATACAGACTCACTAAGGGTAAGATGCAGAGTTTTCTATATCCACAATCAATGTAATATTTGCGCAGCACCAAGATGATGATATTTTAATTAATAACTAACTCAAGTACATACTACGAAATTTCTATAGTAAAACTATTTATTGGATTAAGTTGAATCAGGAGTGGCATTCCTCACCATCACATTTTCTTCGCATAGGCATTTTCAGTGCTGTATGCAGTGGTTTGTCTTCCAAGAAGAAAACGGGTGTTGTAAAAAGAAAGTTTCTCTCATAAATAAATTAGGAAAAAGCTATATGAAACAAGTTTTTGTTCCTTTTTTTAACGTAGGACTTGTCAGAGCCTCTAATACATCCACTGGGAGGGGTGAAAAAAAAGTAAACTGTGTTTTTCAAGCAAAGAATCATCAACATGGGAAAAGCAGATATGAAGATATAAAATCTCGTCAATTCACAGGTTTAACCTACTTTAGACCAATGTTTCACTGAGGACAACTGAATTTATGAATGATGCTTAGTATACTCAAAATTCTATGCTTTTTTTCTATAGCCCTTTGTTCCTTTGATGTAAGACATCACATCCGTTTTTGTCCTACCAAAAGAGGCATCATTTTGATAATAGATTTGAGGGATATTTTTAATAAAATTGTATCAAAGAGTACATATGGGTACGGTTGCCCATGAGTTCTGCTTTATCAAAAGCACAATTCTCAGAAACTTGGATTGGAAGATTCCCCAACCTCAGAAGAGAGGGAGATGCCAAGAAGGCCGTTTGAAAGAGGACTGAAGTAGATCCGCATCAGTTAATAGGATAAAGAACTTTTTGTTGCATGCCAGAAAGTACCCCACAATTCTTATCTATTAAGTACAAAAAAAAAAAAAAAAAGAAAAGGATCTAGCTAATACAAAAGTAAACAAAATGAGGACAATCACAATTAACTGGAAAACTTGTTTTTTAAATGGACATTGCTTTCTTTGTTTTACCTAAAACAACGGTAGTCTGGATTATATGTATCAACTTTATCAAAAACTCTTAAATTAGCAAAGTCCCTTTTCACTGCCCCTCACCATCATAACAACTATTCAAATTCATCTGAAATGGGCTGCATAACCTCTTTAGGGGAGGCTCTTAATTCTATGATAATGTCGTCCTGTGAGAGAAAGTATGGGTATCCTTTTCATTGGAACCATATCACTTCTGTGAAGAATGCATGGTGTTTTACTACAGGCACTCCCTCTCATTTTTCATCAAGTTCTCTAAGTTCGCTCGCGCTCCTGCTCTCACGCTCTCACTGTCTTTCATCCTCATCTCATACGCATACATACACACATAACACATACAAGTAAGGTTGCAAGACCCAAGAGCTGAGACCGTATACTCTCCTCAAATAGTAGAACATACTCCACCTTATTAAAATGATGATGACCACTCCAAATAGTTATTGTAATTTTCATTACATGCTACAAATCATGGTCCATCCATCGTTGGTCAATGACAACTTATAACAAAATTTAGTTCCAAAGAAAAAACTATGATATAAAAATTCATCTTAGACAAATATGCAAAATAGTACTTTTGTTTGATTTTACTCAATCTTCAAGAACTACAGGTAGTGTGCTATAAGTAGCTTATACTTTGAAGGTGTGTGATAGCATATATTCTACAACATGCAGAGATCCTCACAAACTCACAAAGAAGCTCACCTTGAAATTTATTTGTTTCCAAAAGGGTGTTACATTTTCTAGAACACCAAAGATTTCCAGTCTGTTTGATGGCTCTGAAGGAGCAGAGGGAGAGGATAGAACCAGGACATCTAACAGTCAAGGAGCTCCCCAGTGAAAATCAATTGAGAAAATGAGGAAGGACACTGGATGATGGTAGCATGACTCACAGAAGTAACAGATAACAACACCTGAAGGGAAGCCAGATCAGTCCCCCCAAATACAGAGCAAAAACCAAGAAGTCTGAATAGGGCCAGGCACAAGGAACAAGACCTGCTGTGAGTCCAAGCAGACAAGAAAATTGAGATCTCAGAGATTCAATATATATTAGCAGAAGGCTGTTTGGAGGCAGAAATGTGGATTTCTTTTCTGGCCTTAATGGAGCTCAGTACTTGCGGGTGGCCAAGGAATTTGATGGGAATCGACAGTTCACACTTTAATGGAAATAGAACTCTTTAATATTAAATGCCAACAAACTGACTCTGGAAATATGAATAAAACTTTTCAACTTTATTCTTTATTAGACACATTTCTAAAACTTTAAAAATACTTTCATGTATTTTACTCATCTCTAAGTCAAAAGAGGTAAAGTACAGAATAATGTAAGTTTATCATAAAATAATATAAACACTCTTCCTTGATTTAAATATTCATTCTATATACAAAATAGTCATTTATAAGTACGGAAATTAATTCTGGCTGCTTTTGGGTACAGTAGGACAGATAACATTTTCATGTGCTTGACTTCTCAATTTAAAAAAAATTGTACTTGTTCTTCTGGCAATGATCTTTAAATATTCTCTCTTATAGCTAATAAAAGAGGACAGCAATAACTGAAGAGTACACATTTGAACCCTTAAAAATCAGGAACCCAAAAGAAAATTGTCTATCATATAGGTATCTTAATTTCAATTACCCATTACTATGCCAAAAATGCCTATTCATAATCAATTAGTTGTGTTACTAATTTATGCAAATACATGTAATTATAAAAATAATATCCAAAGAGAAATTATAGTACATTATTTAGCTTCTCTGTTAACACTATTTTAAATCTGCCTTCTAAAAAATAAAGACAGAAGCTCAACATTTAAAATGTAGTAGTATTTTCAAACAGATATAAAAAATCAAAGTGGAACAGTTAGCAGAGAATTTGATATCATCCTACAGAGCACCTCCTTAGATAACAATGGTCCATTTCCCCCAAATATGGAATACTCCACATTAAAATTTGTAAAAATCAACACACTAATATAAACTCTTACAAAATTGTATAAATCTATGTTACAAATGGGAAAAGCAAAGTTATATATTAGACCATGATATAAAAAAAGAAAACAAAAGAAAAGCCATCAATTGAAAAACTGTTAAAAAGGTAATGCTGCTCTTTATTTATCACCTTTTTTAAAAAATAAAAAGTGCTTAAATTCTGTATTGTGAGCTGAATAATACTGACTAGCCAATTATACTAAGGGGTCTTGAACATATAAGTCAAAGTTCAAACATCATGGGGCTGGCCTTTATCTGAGCATTTTACAACAAACATCTAATATAGAAAAATAAAAAGTGAAATTAGGACCAATGTAAAAGAAAATAAACAAAAAAAGCACAACCTTTCTAAACACAGGAAATACAAATGAGTATAAGTAAAGTCATATCAGAGAACAGAATTTAAAAAGCACATGTCAAGGTAAGTATAAGCTTTACTTGTACTAGTGTAACAGTTTTTAATTTTTATGAACATACATGTTTTCACTAGGGGATAGCTAATACCTTTAGAAAACAATTTTTAAAACTCTGATTTTTTTGAGCCCTAACATGACAGCTTGTATTGAATCAACAAAAAATGTTATATTTAGAAATTCTGCATTTAGAAGGGGGAAAAAAAGCATTGAAGTTTATCAGGCTCCATCAATGAGCAGAATAATAACAACTTAACAGTTTTATCAAATTAAAACATTCTTTAGCATTTCCATTCAATAAAATGGGACAATCAACAACAGGCTGTTTAAAACTAAAACTTCCCTACAATTTCTCTACTCATCCTCATTCTGACCACACAACGACTCTTTTCAATTCAAACCATGCATTCTGAGGTTCCCTTTCTCACCACTCACAAACCTTAGTGGAATGAAGGGCATTAAAAGTAAGTAAACAACCAATAAATGTAACTATGTTACTGAGTCATGTGGGGAGGAGGGCAACATGCAGAGAAAATGGCCAAGTTGTTCACGTTGGTAAAGCAGACTTTGTTCCATAAACTTTCCAAGAACACTGGTAGAATGCTTCATTTTGAATTCATTCAAATCCATTTAAAATTTACCTGACTACAGCAATTTGACTAGGTTATTTCTTGCTCTCACAAAATGCCAGGCCTATTAACACACCCAGGAAAAATATAAATATGTTCAGCTTGGTATTTTGACTTATGTTTTGAAGATCAGACCAGTGTGAACCTACAAAAGAAAGCTCTGTGACCCTTCGTAGGGGAAGGAGAATGAAAGCTGAAGGAAATCTGCAACAAAGCATCATAGCACAGTTGCATCTAAGAAATCAATTAAGGCACTTTACGTCCTTCAGTTGATTATACTGGTGTTATCAGGAATTTGTATAAGCTGACTTCTCTGATAACACAGCCAACATTTATTGGGCACTTCAAATGCAAAATGACAGTTCTGAGTTGTCCATGAATCATCTCTTTGAATCCTCAGAACAACCCTATGAGATAGGTAATATTACTATCAACACTTGGCAAATGAAGAAACTGAGGCAGGTACTGAAAGGTTAACTAACTCACCCAAGGGAACCCACTTTGCATATGTTTGAACCAGGTTTGTAAGCAGGCAATCATACTCTAGAGCCCACATTTGTGACCCGTACAACTGCCTACGTCTGGAAAATCCTATCATTTTTCATCTTCAATTCTCAGCCCTCCTCAAAAAGGCTCCAACAGACAGACCAGAATTAGGTCTCCTTGTGTTTTCCCATAACACTTCATACTTATACTTCTCCACTTACAATATTTGCCATCGTACAGGGTGGGACAAAAGTAGGTCTACTTGGAAAATACAGTTGTTCTATTGGAAAATAATACAATAACCATATATATTAAAGAGCTAATATGCTAATGGTCATCACGCCATCACGACCAATCAGCAGGAGGCTGCGTGCTTGGCGAGGCGCATGCAGGTGGGCAGGGACTTGACGCTGCGATCTTCTGGACAAAGCTGCAGCGGCTGCCTGAGGCTCAGGCAAGCCACGGATGGCAGATGCTGCTGCCCAGGGCTGGCCCAAGGCTCAGGCAAGCCGCCGATGGTGGCTCCCGCTGCCTAGGGATGGCCCGAAGCTCAGGCAAACCACAGATAGCGGCTGCCGCTGCCCAGGGCCTGAGGCTCAGGCAACGAGGGCTGGGCTGAGGCTCAGGCAAACTGCGGTGGCTGCGGGGGCCGAGGCTCAGGCAGCCACGCAGCTGGCAGTGGTAGCAGCAGAGGCATGATGGAGGCGGTGCCTTCCCCTGATCAGCCATGGGGAGCGGGCCTAAGCCATCAGTAGGACATCCCCTGAGGGCTCCCAGACTGTGAGAGGGGCCAGGCCGAGCTGAGGGATCCCCCTCCAGTGCATGAATTTTCATGTACCAGGCCTCTAATTGATAAATAATAATTCAAGAATAAACTGTGTTTCGTGTACTCAATTGTAAACCCACTTTTGGCCCACCTTATATGCTGCAATTGCTTGCTTAATGTCTGTCTCCATTTTCATATTATAAGTTTTATGTGGACAAAAGTCGATATATCTTGTTCATTATTAAAGCTAGCACTGTCCACTATATACAAAGAATTCAAATCTATATTAATAAAAGAGAAAGATGCAAATGGATCGTACCTTTACGACGCCCATCAGCCAATCAGGAGTGAGTATGCACATTAACCCAACAAAGATGGTGGGTTGATTTGCATACACAGGTGCTGAGCGGCCGGGGGTGGAAAGCTTGTGTCATTGCCATGGCAACGACACAGGCGTTCTGCACTGCCCCAGCCACTTCGGGCCTCTGGGCAACGTGGGAAGGTGGAAAGGTGGCTCCCGGCCAGAGCAAAGGCGGAAAGGCAGCTCGGGGCCAGAGCAAAGGCAGTGCTGGCAGCCAGGGGAAGGAAGGCCCATTCTTGCACGAATCTTCGTGCATTGGGCCTCTAGTATTTCATAAAGGAATGCATAAACATTTTACTGTTGTTTTAAAAATCTGTTCTGTCAAGGGCTATTCAGAAATTTCTATTAGTAACTACAAATATTGACAATTCCCCATTAATAATAATAGCTAATATGTATTCAGTGCTTACTATCCTAGGTACAATTCTAAGTAGTTACTTAATTAATTTTATTTTTTAAGATAGCTCTTCTCTTTTTAAAAATATATTTTTATTGATTTCAGAGAGAGGGAGAGAGAGATAGAAACATCAATGATGAGAGAGAACCAATGGGCTGCCTCCTGCATGCCCCTTACTGGGGATGGAATTGGCAACCTCCTGGTTCATAGGTTGGTGCTCAATCACTGAGCCACACCACCAGGATCTAAGTACTTAATTTATATTCAATTACTTAATGGTCATATTTTTTTACGTAAGAGGAAAATTAAATTTTGAGAGGTTAAGTAACAAGCCCCATATGACCCATATCACACAGCTAGTGAAATAGACAACCAGGATTTGAACACAAGCATCTGACTCTAGAGCCTAAGCTGTACACTGCCTCTAAATAGGAACAATTTTCAGTGTTAAAATCTTAACTCTTTTATGCTATAAAGCAGTTAGAGAATTAGAAAATTTTGGGTAAGATGTCCATTCCTTAATCTTAACATATATTTAGTAAAACATAGTAGACTGATCAAGATAAAACAGAAATGAATAGCCTGTACTTGTCTCTAATTTTCTTCAAAATATTTTAGAAACTTTAAAAAGATTACTTCTGATTTTTAAAATATAAGAATAATGAAGAATAAGGAAAATACTTCAACTAGTTTTGACTGAGGTAGTTGGTATTCAGCATTTTTCATAAATAATGAACATTATAGTTCTAAGTAAGAATTCCAATCTAACAAAATATACATTTGCAGTGTTACATGATTTTATAGATTCTATAATCAATATTTTGAGATTATCACCTGTTAATTTTTTATATTTATAGCTATTTTTAAAGTAGACTTTATGGATAACTTGTGATGGTTGCTTGGATTAACCCTTTACACTCGCTTGCTTTTTTCTCAATTCCTTTATTCTACTTGGGATTAATTTTTTAAATACCCCACATTTTACAAAGCGTGGCAGTAGAATAAAAAACTGGAGTTTCTTTTCATATAAACTTATTTACTTGGATTTTTTTGTATTTCAAATTATTGATACATTCAATACAATTCGACATATGAGCTGCTACCAATGCTAACCGTGTTGAGTCACACTTGACATCCGAGTGCAAAAGGTTAAGGAAGCCCTATTTTCTCATATAGTGCCAAACAGCTCTTTGCAAGACAAATCACTATAGCTCAGATAATTTTCTGATCACAGAGTAGACATATTAATATCTAAGCTAAGAAATAGAAATGTTTCCACCATATGACGTTGGTTCACCAAAATTTCAACTTGGTATGTAGCTACTAATGACAGACCTGATTATAATCTTAAGTGATTTTTAAAAAGGACAATGAACTAATATTGTCCAAAATATCTGTATGTAACTTGAATCTAATTATGAGTACACAAACAGGCAAATCAAGAAAAATGGCCTGGACTTTTTAAAAATGTTTATGTCAATGTCAAGACAAAAAGATGGCAGGGTACCATTTATAATTAAAGGAGATCTAGAGATAAGTGAAAAGTAAATGTGAAACCTGATGATTAACTTGAAGTTGGATTTAAATAGATAAAATGTATAAAACAAATTATGTGACAATTAGAAAATGGACTAGATTAAGTAATATTACTGTACTAATATTAATTTCTTGGATGTACTAATGTTTTTTGTGGTTATGTAGAAAAATGTCCGAGTTTTTAAGAGTGTTAGTCTGCAACGTACTTACAAATAAATCATAAAAGAAAAAGAAAAAAAAAGAAAGAGAGCCCTGACCCACGTGGCTCATTGGTTAGACCATCAGCCTGCCCACTCACAAAGGGGGGTCGGGGGGGGGGTCAGGGGTTGATTCCTGGTCAAGGGCAGGTACCTGGGTTGAGGTTCGGGAGTGTGGGGGGCAACCAGTCTCTATCTGTCTCTTTCTGTCCCTCTCCCCTTCCTTCTATCTCTTCTATTCTCTCTGAAAAGCAATGGGAAAAAATATCCTCAGGTGAGAACTAACAAAAAAAAAAAAAATAGATACAAGAGAAAGAGAGGCCAAATGTTAATAATTAGCAAGACTAGATTAAAAGTTTATATGGGTGCTCATTGTACTACTGTTTCAACTTTACTGTAGATCTGGGATTTTTTAAAGAGATGTAAACACTGCCTTATCTGGTTTGGCTCAGTGGATAGTGCATCGGCCTGCGGACTGAAGGGTCCCAGGTTCGATTCTGGTCCAGGGCATATGTCCAGGTTGTAGACTCAATGCCCAGCAGGTGGTGTGCATGAGGCAGCTGATCAATGATTCTCTCTCATCACTGATGTTTCTATATCTCTCTCCCTCTCCCTTCCTCTCTGAAGTCAATAAAAATCTACACTAATAAAAGAGAAACATGCAAATTGAACATACCTCCACTATGCCCAGAAGCCATGCCCAACAGCCAATCAGGAGTGAGTATGCAAATTAACGCAACCAAGATGTCTGCAGCCACGGAGCGAGCAGGAGGCTTGGGTTTCCCCGGCAATGGAGGGAGCCAAGCTTCCTGCCTGCTTTGGCCGGCCCTAGCCTCCGCTCAAGGATACAAAGTTTCAATTATAGAATATAAATAAATCCCAACAAAAATGGCGGCAGACACAGAGCTGGAGAGAGCAGGAGGCTTGGGTTGCCCCTAGCGATGGAGGAAGCCAAGCTTCCTGGCTGGCCCTGGCCTCCACTCCGGGCTACAAAGTTTCAATTATAGAAGATAAATAAATCCCAGATACCAGGGCCTCTGCTGGGGATGCTGGGGGGCATGTCTGGCCTGCAAACCACCCCTCGCCCAGGCTGCCCCATGCCCCAAGGGATCCCCCACCCTGATCCAGGACACCTTTCAGGGCAAACCAGCCAGCCCCCACCCATGCACCAGGCCTCCATCCTATCTAATAAACGAGTAATATGCAAATTGAGTGTCACTCCAACACACAAGATGGCTGCCCCCATGTGGTCAAAGATGGCTGCCCCCATGTGGACACAAGATGGCTGCCCCCATGTGGACACAAGGTGGCCACCACAAGATGGCCTGCAAGGGAGAGTAGTTGGGGGCGATCAGGCCAGCAGGGGTGGGCAGTTGGGAGGGACCAGGCCTGCAAGCGAGGGCAGTTGGGGGTGATCAAGCCTGCAGAAGAGGGCAGTTAGGGTGACTAGGCCAGCAGAGGAGGGTAGTTGGGGGCGAACGGACCTGCAGGGGAGGGCAGTTAGGGGTGATCAGACCTGCAGGGGAGGGCAGTTAGGGGCAAACAGGCTGGCAAGGGAGCAGTTAGGCATCAATCAGGCTGTCAGGGGAGTGTTTAGGGAGTGATCAGGCTGGCAGGCAGAAGCGGTTAGGGGCAATCAGGAAGGCAGGCAGGCGAGCAGTTGGGAGGCAGCAGTCCTGGATTGTGAGAGGAGTCCTAGATTGGAGAGGGTGCAGGCTGGGCTGAGGGACACACATCCCCGTGCATGAATTTTGTGCACCATGCCTCTAGTCCTATCTAATAAAGAGGGAATATGCTAATTGACACTCACACCATAGCAAAGATAGCGGTGCTCACAGCCAATAAGGAGGGAATATGCTAATTGACTACCACACCCTCAAAGATGGCGACGCCCATAGCCAATAGGAGAAAATATGCTAATTGACTGCCACACCCTCAAAGATGGCAGTGCCCACAGCCACAAGATGGTGATGCCCAGTCCCCTCAGCCCCCCAGGGCCAGCCTGAGGCACAGGCAAGCCTTGGATGGCAGCTGCCCAGCCTCCCAGGGCCAGCCCAAGGTGCAAGCAAGCCTCAGATGGCGGTAGCCCAGCCGACCAGGGTCACCTGAGGCTCAGGTAACCAGGGCCAGCCAAGTCTTGCGCTGCCGGCAGTGGCAGCAGCAGAGGTGTGATGGGGCGTCACCTTTCCCTGATCGCCAAGTTGCCTCCCGCCCTTAGGGCTCCTGGACTGTGAGGGGGGGGCAGGCCGGGCTGAGGGATCCCCCCTACAGTGCATGAATTTTCATGCATCAGGCCTCTAGTATATATATATAAAAAAAGAGAGATGTAAACACTAAGAAAAACTCTATATCCAAATAATTGTGACATATTTTAGATGTTTAGTTATAACTAGGATGTTTTCAGTTATAACAAATGTAAAGTCAAAAATAGTAAGGGGCTGGCTGTGAGTCTGTTCCAACTCCTATGTTCATAGCAGTACAAATTACCATAGCTAAGATTTGGAAACAGCCTAAGTGCCCATCAGCAGATGAGTGGATTAAAAAACTGTGGTACCTCTACACAATGGAATACTACGCTGCTATTAAAAGAAGGAATTCTTACCATTTGCAACAGCATAGATAGTACTGGAGAGCATTATGCTAAGCGAAATAAGCCGGTTAGGGAAAGATAAATATCATATGATCTCACTCATTTGTGAAATATAATGAGCAACATAAACTGATGAACAGAAACAGATCCAGTGACAGAGACACATTGATAAGACCATCAAACCTTAGAGGGAAGGTAGGGGTAAGGGAGAGAGATCAAACAAAGGATTTATATCCATGCATATGAGCCTAACCAAAGGACACCAACACCAAGGGGGTGAGGGCATAAGTGGGGGGGGGAGGGGGAGATGGGGAGGCAATGGGGGGATAAGGACACATATGTAATACCTTAATCAATAAAGAAAAAAAATCTGAAAAAAATAGCCAGGGCTTATTAATTAGATTGTGATCTATAAGTGCCTAAATGTTGTCATAAAAAGGAATTCTAAAATAATTACCGTATTTTCTGGCATATAAGACGTCTTTTTAACCCAGGAAAATATCAAAAGTCGGGGGTCTTATATGCCGGAAAATACGGTATTTGGGTTCTAAGCAATCTGATATACACTGTCAGAGATTTTTCTAACCTACTGTATTTTCTGGCATATAAGACCCCCGACTTTTGAGAAGATTTTTCTGGGTTCAAAAGTCATCTTATACGCTGGAAAATATGGTATGTCTAAACTGAAACCTTAGGCTTTTGTGACACCTTCAGTTTGCAAATAGAAAATAGAGGTATCTATAATAATAAAAGGGTAATATGCTAATTAGACCAGACAGCATTCCAGATGTCCTTCTGGACGAAGCTGGGGCTGGAAAGAAAGTCGGTTCCCGGGTGCCAGAGGGAAGCCAGTGCCAGCAGCCAGGGGAAGGAAGGCCTATTCTTGCACGAATTTCATGCATTGGGCCTCTAGTTTTTAAATAATAGTCTCATATTGATAAAGAGATAAATTATATATATCTTTCTTATCTTACTCTTTTATATACTGTTTCTCTTTCCCATTCCTTCATTCACATTGACGTGTACTTTCACCTTGCCAAACAAATTACCTGTATAGTAAGTATTCACTAAATATTGTTAAATGAATAGATCAGTATGAGAATAATGTTTGTATCTATATCACTCTAAATGTAGATAAGAAAGTTTATTAAATTATATGCTACTTTTATTTATTTATATTAACTTTTACATTTAAGTTTACCCAGAGGACCCAATGAGATGCTGGGTTGTCTAACATCTACAGAAACAAACATTTATCAGAACAGGCAAAATTAATACTAGGCAGCCTTAACATGCTTCTACTATGAATATTCTGTAATACTTCTATTGAAGACAATTTAAAAGATTCATATAATAAATTACTCTCTCAGACATCAAGGCTCCTCCAAAAGTTGTGACTACTAATAAAATGGTAATTTTTTTAATCAGAAAATTATAATCATTAACCTTGTTATGACCGTCTGGTAACACAGAGTTCTTAATCATAATTTCAGAAATAATTATCTTCCCTTTTGTTATCTATCTATACACATTCTATATAATAAAAGCCCAGCAACTGAACTGCACAATGACCAGAATGACCAGTTGACCAGTCGGTATGATGTGCACTGACCACCAGGGGAAAATGCTCAATGCAGGAGCTGTCTCCTGGTGGTCAGAGCACTGCTCGGCTGACCGGGATGAGTGGCTGCTGCCGCTGTGAACTCCAGGCTGATGGGCAGGAACCTGGGCTGCGATCATCACCTCCTTGCCCCAGGCTCCTCCTCCTCACTCCCTGCCACCTCCTCCAGAGGCCAGCAGGCTGCACAGCACTGCTGCTGGGCTCATAGAGCTGACCCTGGAGGCTGGGAGTCAAGTTTGTGGCCACCACTGGACTTGGACCTACACTGCCGCCTCTCAGTGCTATTATCCCTGGGCACAGCCCCGACTGGGTCCCCTGGAGACATGAGTGCTCAGGCTCCAAGGAAGATGCCGGACCAGGGAGCAGCACTCAGAGGGCGGGTCCACAGTCGCTCAGCTGACCTGGTGAGTGGAGCTCCCACAGCGGGCCAATCCCCACAGGCCACGCACTCAGCCAGTGCATGAATCCCGTGCACTGGTCCTCTAGTACTTATGTAACATACTAGAGGTCTGGTGCACGAAATTCGTGCATGGGGGGTCCCCTCAGCCCAGCCTACACCATCTCCAATCCAGGACCCCTCAGAGGATGTCCGACTGCCGGTTTAGGCCCGATCCTGGGCCTAAACTGGCAGTCGGACATCCCTCTCACAATCGGGGACCACTGGCTCTTAACTGCTCAACTGCCTGCCTGGCTGATCACCTCTAACTGCACCCCCTGCTGGTCCTCTGTTCAGTCACTTGGTCGTCCCTCACTAACCCCCCTGCCAGCCTGGTCACCCCACACAGCCCTCTGTTCAGTCGTTTGGCCATCCCTCACTAACCTCCTAGCTGGGCTGGTCGCCCCACACAGCCTGTTCGGTCATCCATTCAGTTGTGTCTGTTGCGATGGTCACTTAGGCTTATATATATATAGATATTGTGTGCATACTATATGTATAATATATAATTTTATAAAATATGTATATGTTATATAACAAGTAAATTTGTGAATCTACAACAGGAATATTTAATTTAAATATTTTAATCCTTTTAGGAAGTACTTGAAGTTCTAATAAGTCCTGTACAACCATGGGTTTTAACAATATTTACTAATTAGTTGATACTTATGTGTCCTTATGTAGCCCAATATTATTTTCCATATTACTTGGACTTCTTTATACATGATTAAAATCTGCTCAAGGGAATAATAATATACATTTCCTAACCATGCTAAGTTACATATGTTTTCTTATTTAAGCAGTAAAATGACCTAAATGATGAAAATTATTAAAATCCCCATTTCACAGATGAAGAAATTAAGGCAAGGAGACTTTATGTAACTTGCAAAAATCACACAGCTAACATGTGATGTAGGTGTAAAATAAACTTAAGCATTCTGACTCTAACGCCCAATGATAATGATAGCTATATGGCCTCCTTAGTAAGGTATCATGAAATCAGAGAAAGTACCAGAAACCAGCCATATCTTCATATGGAAAAACACTTAAAAGTTTCAGATTTAAACAGAGACTAATGGAAAAATTCAAACCTATATTAAAAAATATTAATTTAACAGTAAAATTTAAAAGTTCATAGAGATAGACCATGGGGTTAATTTTCATTCCAAAATGCCTTATTATTCCCAGGAACCTGCAGTCATACCTGATTGAGTTTTCTACCCAAAATTACAAACACTCCTGCCTGCCACCCAATAAAATCAGTATGTCATGGCTACAAGTTAGAACAACATATTAATATCCTATTAATCATATCATTATTTACCAATTCATCACAGTTTTCCATGTGAATATCACCCTATAAGATGTTGACCCTGACATACTTAAAAATCACTATACTGTAAAGAGTCTTCCTGCCAAATTAAGACAACAAAAACTGATCAGATAAACTTTCTGAGCAAAGATACTGTCTGTCCACAAAGATATTATTTCCATAGTTATTCCATTATAAAGAGCTTGAGAGAGAGATTTGAGAAATTTTACAGCTATACTTCTCACAGTAAGAAGTTTCCATGTATAATGTGCACTGGAAATTACTATCTCTCAAAAACAGTTCCAAATGGCCTTTAGCAAGAAACCCTTTACAGAATTGCCCAGATATCTGGATATCCACCACCTTGCACATCATCTTGTGCCATGCAAAAATGAACTCATTCAGAGAGGAGAAATTAGAAGTTTATAGCACAATCATGTTATTTATTTATAGTGTCTGCATTTCAGTAATATTTATTCAGTAACTAAAATAATGCCTGGCATAACGGGTTGTAAAATACATTTGTTGAATGAATAAAGAATTGTCTGCCACTAAAATACATAATCCTATATAATAAAAGGCTAATATGCAAATCGACTGAATGGCGGAACGACCGGCTGCTATGCGCAATGACCACCAGGAGGCAGACACTCAACGCAGGAGCTGCCCGCTGGTGGTCAGTGTGCTCCCACAGGGGGGCGCACCACTCAGCCAGAAGCTGGGCTCACAGCAGGTGAGCGCAGCGGCAGTGGTGGGAGCCTCTCCTGCCTCCGCAGCAGCACTAAGGATGTCCAACTGAAGGACATCCCCAAGGGCTCCTGGACTGCGATAGGGCGCAGGCCAGGCTGAGGGACTCCCCACCCCCGCAGTGCATGAATTTCTTGCACCAGGCCTCTAGTGGGTCATAAAGTTCTGAAAGTACTTTATTATGTAGAGCAATAGTAAAATTTGATGATTAATAGTGAGGTCTTTGGAACTGGACTGTTTGACTTTATATCCCAGTTCTGCCACTCATTACCTTCAAGAAATTAGGCAACTCTGTTTCATTTTCTTCATTTGTGAAGAAATGGGATTAAAAATAGGATTTTTGTGAGCCTAACTTTGGCACATAATAAGTCCATACTGAATGTTAGTGCTATCTCTATATCTGTCTCCATAAGTATATCTCTATATGAATAGAGAAAGACCTGGGATCACATCTTGTGGGTGAATTTTAAAAACTGTATGTAGTTTCAGCTGAGATGCAAAAGGGAAAGGTATTCCTACCCAACCACAAACTTCTTTAAACCCAGTAGATAAATTACAAGTACACAAGGTGGCATTTCAAAAAGTAAATATAATTGTCCCTTTGAAACCTATAATGGGTAAAATAATCTATACAATCCTTAGTCAATGACCTTCATTTGCAATCACTCTATGGGCGTTTTGGAGAAATTGACAGTATTTAGTGGGTAAATGGTATAAGCATCTGTGCAAGTCAGTGTTACTACTAAGGCTTTTAAAAACGTGGTATAGCCCTAGCCGGTTTGGAAGCATAAATACACACTAGATTTTGAAAGTGGATAGAGTGTGGCACTGCGGACTGAAAGGTCCTGGGTTTGATTCCAGTCAAGGGGACATGCCGGGGTTGCGGGCTCCATTCCAATGGGGGTCTGCAGAAGGCAGCCCATCAATGATTCTCTTTCATCATTGATGTTTATATCGCTCCCTCCCTCTCTTTTCCTCTCTGAAATCAATAATATATATAGTGATATAATTTCACCTTCTTGTAGAAGAAAGCTAAGAAGAAAGACAGTTAATAAAATCTGAAGTCTTTCTGAAATTGCTACCCTACTAAGCTGTGAACTACTAGAATTTAGATACAGATAGAAGTTTTAATTTTCCTCCCTCCACAAGGGATAGAAGAGCACCATCTAGTAGAAATATAATGTGAGCCACAAATATGAGCCTCACATGTAATTTGAAATGTTCTAGTTGCCACATTAAAAAAGTAATGAGAAACAGGTGAAAATAACTTTAATAACATTATTTAAATGGATATATCCAAATATAATAATTTTAACACATAATATTAAAAAACTTAGTAAGATATTTTACATTCTTTCTTTCAAAATCTAGTGTGTATTTATGCTTACAGCAAATCTCAATGCAGAATGACTACATTTCAAGTGCTTCAATTGTGGCATGCGGCTGGTGGTTACAACATTGGAAAGCACAGATATAAATGGATTCTGAAAGCATTTCTTTATACTTTTTACTAATCATATACTTCTTCCTCAAGAGCTAAAATGTTCTCAATATAGCTATGGAAGTTCATTCAATCCAGATAAATTAATAAGCTAACATATCCTAATAGCTCAATTTTACTAATATTTAAAAATGCAAAATATATTTCAGCTAAGAAAAATGAAATAGATGGAATCACTTGGTCAAAATTTTATTTTTGTGTATTATATGCTAAGTAACAGTCTATAATAGCTCTTATCAACTACTCTATAAATTTAAAAGCATCTAGTATATAACACTTGCCAATATTCTTTTATTGAATATTTCTTCCATACCTTTAAGGTAAATGAAATGGGTGAAATAATTAGATTTTGCCTATAATTTACTATCTATGGCATGATTTTCCTTTACTGAACTGGTGATGAAACAGCACTGGTCTGATTTAATACTATAAATTCAGAACAAATGGGAAAGCATTAAATTCAGAAGTGCTTCTGGACCATTAACTTCCATGCTGATTTGACATGCACCATAGTACTCAGGCAACAGACTCAGGAATATAACCTATTCCTAAAGCAAACAGTACTTTATCTCATAACCATCTGGGGTTCCTGTCCTTAGGGCCACTTGTGTATTGTTGTCTGGTATATTTTAATATCCTGAGGTACAGCACTAAGACCTACTTTATTCACGAAACTCATTTTGCTAGAAAAAGAAGAATGACACAAGAGATTATAGAGGGAACACAATTTTGGGTGAGGCCCTTGTTTTCATTATTTAGCAGAAGAAAATCATTGGTTATATATGCTTTCCAACCCTATGGTTTTTCTAAGGTACCAATAAAAGTGATACCATTCATAACATGGACAGTGGTCTCTTTCATATATTGCCTATAGTCGCAAACTTAAGTGCCAAGCAGATGGTTGAAATCTGTTTTGTATAAAATGTGTGCTTTTTTTCCCCCAACTGTGTTCTTTGTATTCATATTCAGCCTAGGTTTTAGCCATCAAAACACTGGCACTATGTCGATCATTAGCAGCATTTCAGACAACTGGCAACTAAGGTATTCACTGTTCTCCACAAAATGTTCAGCTAATATTTCCCAGATGTATAATTAAGGCAAAAGATCATCTTCTTAAATTGGTATCAGCACTTGGATGGCTTCTGGCTTTCAACAGATTATTTTAATGGAAAACAATTTTATATCAAAAATAAGGGTTCTTTTTCTCAGCTGTTTCTGTTTGCATGTTATACAGCTACCCATAAAAAGAAATCTATAAATTTGCCCAAGCTTCACCTACAGTCTAAGGAATCAGGATCTAACTAATGCAAAACCTCTCACGTTACTTTTACTATAAACTTCTATGATGTACTGGATTTGTATAGATAAGTTTCTTCAAGTTAATATTTCCTGATTTTCAAAATATTTGTACGATACTTTAAAAAGCAATAGTGGGTGACCTGTTCCACCTGAACAGAAAATAACTCTTTTTTTGTTGTCCAATGATTTGTTCTATAAAGTGATTTATTTTAATAATTATGTACTAATAAGTGAATTTTAATTTGCATAGGTTTTAAAGCATGGGAATAAGATATATTAGCAAATGCATTATTTAAGTAGTTGATATACTGATACTTCCAAAAACAACAGTTCCTGTATCAGATTTCCTACATATAAAGTGGGAAGAGATCTTTTTTAGGATATTTCATTATTAGCAGCCAGCTGTCAGACAACTATGGCTATATTGTGGCTATTTAGGTACAAGTTACCTGGAACCAATACTCATTAAGTGAATTCAACACAATTATAGTTGTATTAATTACAATTTTTTAAAATAGGTCAATACGTTTCTTTCAGATATTTTATATGCTAAAATAATGTTCAACTATCAGACTAGTATGTCATCAAACAAAAATATATAATTATTATTGATGTGCTGATCATTTTATATTTGCTAGAAATTCAACCTAATGTTCAAAGTTTGAATTTAGTGGCTTGCATTCAGAATTATCCAAATATCTTTCTAAATTTTCTAAGTTTAAGATGACTCATTAGCATTGAGGGATAAATAGTGCTATACTCATTTGAAAGTCTATTTTACAGATGCAAGGCTAAAACCCAACTAATTTGAGGGACTTACACATCACAAAGTTTTAATTCTTGATTTAGAAGCTGTAGGAACATATGCCAACTTTGTATATATCACTAAATGCCAGATGATAAAATACATTAGCAGTAAGTTGTACAGTTGAATGATTTCCAGATTTTCTTACTCATTTAACAGTAGGATATTTGCACATTTACCTTTGGTCCTAGTTTTAAATGTACTTCTGGTTCAATAAGGCACTTTGCTGTTTGTTTGTCTTTTATAACCTTTATATCTATACCAAGAGAATAAAATAACACCAATTCTTTATTCCTAAATTCAAAGTAGAAACAATAGGATGTAAAAATGTATATTAAAATTATTCATTAAATAATTAATTTTAACATATTGCCAATTATATTGCTATCCCAAATATATGAATCTATATTAAAACTTGTAATTAGTTTATACAATGACTTCATGATACCATGCTCATATTTTCAAGATATACATAATAAAGAAGGTGCTTGGCTATGTAGTCAAAGATTATGTTGCTGATGCTATAACTACAATTTTTTTAAAACATTGTGTCTAAAAAAATATGTAATCTGCCAAATGTAAGATATTACCAATATATGAACATTCTCCTCTGAAATAATACAGCTTTTTAAATGCACCTTTCATTGGTTGTTCTTCTACTCCTTGCTTCATAGAGTTCAACATTTCTTTTCTTAAAATTGCCAACCATCAACTAGTACATATTAGGTTGGCTGGCCAGATGCTAAAGCTAATAATTGTCTAATTTATTTTGGAAACCACTTAAAATCTTTCTCTAGACTATCTATTTGTAATCTTAATTGATTGTGCAGTTTTCAAGTTCTACGTTTTATTTATTCATATAAAAACAATTACTGTTTATTGACCCAGTACTGTCCTAATGCTCTACTATTTTTTTTAATTTAATCTTATTCCTAAGGTAGGTTTTCAGCACTTTGATGTAAAATGCAATTCTCATACTTTTCATATTCTCCCACAGTGTCTTTTCAGTAATCCATATGTAATTTATCTTTCACAATATTTGAAATAGTTGAGGATGGTGGTCTCATGCACCTGAGTTTCAAATACATAAAATATGAATCTTATCTTTTGAAGGACATAGCTTCAAAATGATTCATAGCAAATTGAGCACTCAATCCTAAATAAGAATTATACAGACTATTTAGACTTGAAACTCCTAAAACATACTATGGTTACTTGCTCCTGCACACCACCACCCAGCCGACAGGTAAAGTAAATGGAACAGTGATTCCACAAGCACAGGTTTGTTTTATGGGCTATTCTACCTACAAAAAGCTGCTTAAAGTCAAGATGTCTGACCACTAGAGTAAAGAGCTAGGGATCTTGCAAAGTTAGTTCGGGAGATGACATTTGGAGATTTTGAGAGAGTTTAGAAATGATACCGCCCATCTCTGCATTTCACAGATGCATACACTAAGAGCCAGAATCTCTTCTCAATCTGTAAGAAAGAACTAGAACTTGAGATTTCACATCCAGATAATAACACTTTCTATTATGTTACAATTTCCCCCAGAACCAATGATGATACTGACAAATGTATATTTTTATCAGAAAGGAGGAAATTGTTGTATGCTTCAGCAGCAAACACTCAAAATCCACAAAAAACTGTCTATTTGATATGTATGCCTTAGATCACTAACACTCAACTTCCTCATCTCAACCTGAAATCTCAAATTTTATGCAATCAAATGCTGACTTACCCAACTTCTTATATTCAAATTTTCTATCAAATACGCATCACAATGCCACCTTCAGATTTTTTAATGCTAGAATACTATTATTTGTCCCTTATAGCTCATGCCAAAGGATCCTTTGTTACAAGTGAGAAGTGGGAATGGATCTTGTTTGTATTCCTATGAAATCTTTCTTTCAAGATTTTCTCCCCAAAACTGCAGCTTCTTCAGTATTTTGTAGGATTTATTCAAAATCAATTACTCTATAAGTGAAAAAGTTCCTCTTGAATTCCAAACTTCTGTTACGTGTATGTGTGTATAGCTATTACATCCCACAAAATAAGTACTTCACATTACTATTACTAATGCCCAATTATGCTTTAATTTACTCTATATATTCTACTCCTTCACTCTGAAACTTTAAGTTGCTCTCAAGATCTTCTGGATATGCTTTTATTTTTCCAGAAGAATGCTTTTTTAAAGCATTAAATATTCCTAAACGGTTTGTAGATCAAATTAGATCCATTTTACTGTTCAAGTAATGCTAAATTTTCAATAAACAATTACACTACCAAGTTTATACGTCATAATCCTTAGGACTCTAAAAACAATATCTTTTTTTTTATTTCCTAAATTCTAGCTATGTTTATGACTCAAGGGAAATAGTTCATGCCTTAGCAATAGAATTCACTGTTATCTGTTTCTCCATTCAGGTGTTCTGTTTGATTAATGGTCTTTAGAATATTACATAAAAGTTTTCTTCACATCCTGATGACACTATGGGAGAGATGACAATCTGAATCTTATATTGTATATTTGGTTATCACTCATTCAAAGTCAAAGTTGAATTGGTGAATGAATTAGTTTCAAAAATTAAATAGTTTGATCACCAGTAAATTTCTTTCTCTACTAAAGAATAGGAACACTATACATTATCTTAACAAATCTTCAACATATATCTCTCTTAGTGCAGATAAAGATGAAAAAAAAATAAATATTAACATTAGTTTTATGTGGTATCATCCTGCAAACTGTCTTTAAACATATTACAAAACTCAATAGCAAATAAATAAAAGGAGGGTGTTGAAACAAAGGGATGACAGGAAAGGAGTAAAAAAAGTCTTTGGACTTTGTAAATTATTACCCAACATACTCTGGCCCAGGTAAATAACCAAAGGAAAAAGTTGTGGGCAAACATGTAATACTTTAGCTCAATAAGTAGCATAAAAATGTGTTAGAACTTTATCAAGCAACCTATATTAACTGCGAATAAAAAATTAATATCATAAATAAAGCATTACTTTTGTTCATTTTGTGTTCTCTGATGTGAATGCGTATTTCTCATTTTCAGTGTTTGTGTTTCTTTTTCACTAGAATGCCCTTTTATTAGATAAATTGGAAATTGTTTAAAATAAAAAGTCACCAGATTATATGTGAAAATTCCATAACCACTTCATAAACAACCTACCACCTTGGTATCTTCATCCTAATTAACGTAAAAACAGAAAACCGAACCAAAACCAGTACTAAAGTAAACGATTTACTACATTTAAAAAATGCATTTTAATTAAAACATACCAGGAAAATACTAATTGGACCTATATTTTCTTTTACTCCAGGATTAAAAATAATCAACATGCAAAGCAGACTAACCTTTTCCTTTCTGTCCTCAATAATATTCCTGAAGCCCTAAAGGAGAGAACACATCCTTTATGAAATTGCTGCTCAGTGTCCCAACTGATCTAACTCTCTTAAACTATCAATATACAAATCTTATACAGTTTTGAGGGTGACTTTTTTTCTGGCCCTACAAAGTGAACTTCATTTCTTCAAAATACATCTTTTCTCAATGCATCTGATTATTAGGTTTTGGTGTGACAGAATTGACTGGGATGGGTAGAGCAGAAACGTATGCACAGAACACAATGAACCCCTATGCATCTCCACAATAAGAAACATTAAAAATGAAGCTACTAATACATCTTAAGAGAGATCATACCTTCTGTTTTTTTAACATTTTCTTTTCTAAAAAAAACAAAACACATTCTCTCAAAGATGTGAAAAGCAGAAATAGATACACTGTTACATATGAAAGTTTCAATGGGTTTGCTTCCAGAAGTATTTCTTTATAGTGTTCCTCTTACCTACAGTATGTGTTGGCACTGGCAGGTAGCCCTAGTAATTCGTAGCCAAATTATTTTTGTCCCTGAAGTACGAGAATTCTCCATAGCACATGAATGAGACATGGTTTACTAGTTTACACACATCTTTATAACTGCAAAAAACCAAAACTCATTCACAAATGCTTTCATTTCAGCAAAGAGAAGGGCTACAGAACACCAGAGATATCCAGTTTGAATCCCTGGTCCCCATTCTCCATGAGAAAATGAAGACATAAAAACCTTAACTTCAATTAAGAACTTTGGTCCTTAATGCAAGAAAAAGCAACAGATTTCTGCACACCACACTCTACATTACATTTAAGTCAAGACATTTCAGTATAAAGAATTAAGAAAAAAAACACACATCTTTTAGTAATAAGCCTAAATATCTCCACATCAGAATTCATCACAACCGCATAGCAGTTTTAGATAATGTGGTTCACAATAACTAGCATCCTTATGCTGCATGATCACCAGCTACATTGATACACTGCTGGACCACCTTCAATCAGTTATAGAGAAAAACAGGAAAATGAAATAAGCAACACTTAGAAATAAACATATAACACAAGTGATGATTCAGCCACAGCAAAAAAATTAAAAAAAATCTCTCCAATCTAAGGCAAGACAAAACTAAAGAGCCAAGTGCCTGAAATGTTACTTAAATAATAGAAAGAGAGATTTGAAATACAGTGAGCCAAGTTCAGGTTTGAATTGATTTAAAGTTAGACACTGATTTCAAATGTCTATGAACATCTACAAGCTTTTGTTTTTAATTTTCCTTCTGTCATGTTTTATGGGTAAGAAAAACTCCTTAAACTACCTTGTAATAGATTAATTGCTTTCAAGCTGGGTGACAAAAGGGCATAATGACCGGGAAAAAAAAATGATACAGAAGAAACAGAAAAGGCATGTTAACCAGTTTATCAACAAACCTGGGTCATTCTCATGAAGTACCGATTAAGGCTCAGTGGTTCTAAACTGGCAGCATTCAAGTTGGGTTCATATTTGGGTTTTTTGTTTTGTTTGTTTTTTTAAACCACCTGTCCTAAAACGACATTGTTTATGCTAATTATCTTTGTTTATGCCACAATTCTGCTTGTTTACTACATTCTTTTAAAATACCATATCCCTCTAAGCAGTTCTCACCAGAATTCTTCTCAATCCTGTTTCGGTCTGGTCCTCCTCGGCAGCCCACTGAGCAGAACGCAGCTCTACAATGAAGGCGCAAGAGCTGGGAACAACTTGGAGTCTCTGACTCCTCAGGCTGGCAAAGGCTGAGAGGACTGCTGAGGTTTCACTCAGGCTCCAACGGAAAAGGATACTGAATGTGTAGAAATGCAACACCCCCCTATTGGACAAGCAGAACCATACACAACTGTGTCTCCAGAGGAGACGTATAAAACTCTCTCAACTAGTAAGTGAAGAGAGGAACAGCTAATTCTAAAGGGAAAGGAGACCGGCTATCAAACTGCAGGAGAAAACACATAAGATAAAAGAGACAGAAAGAGGTCTTCTCCTGAACCATGATCAGGTCTTGATTAAAAGGAAGGGATGTGTAGCATCCCCCTAAAGGGTGTGTAAATAAATACTGTTCCCTGAAGGAACACAGTATAGTCGTTAACTGTTTTCTTCTCTAGCAACGCCACTCATTCGTCTATGTCACACTATAGGCTAGCATTACCACTACGTGTAGTTAACATTCACATGTTGTGTTTAATATAAATGATGATGCTATCAATTGATGAACAGGAAAGGGCGGAATGAATGAGGCAAGAAAGAATTTGCTATGTTTTAGTCCATTTCTTGTTCAACAAATTTTTTCCATTAGAAGGAAAGTATTCCATGCTGTGGTTAAATCTATGAACATCTTTTTATCTGATTGCCATCATCTGGGTCAGAGAACTGACATAATAAAGTATATGTGAATTAGTTAGTACAACAGAAACATATTAGTTTATTTCCCATCTTATTAGTTAACCTCATTGAAATGATAAATGAATAACAAATTATAGAAGAAAGCAAAAATCCATCATTATACTTAGTTAACTAATCTATAAAAAGGAAGGTGTTCAACCTACAGAATACATATCTGTGTTATGCATATACTCATTAGGAGGCTGGAGAATTGACAGTGGAAACAATAGATAATAAAGATCAGATGTTATCCATAAATGTACTTTTGTGTTTTTTAAATGCGTTATAAATGTAATCCATTTGAAATAGCTTCAAGCTCTGTGGAGAAGTAATGTGCTGAAGTATTAGAATAGGTCATTTAATTTGCCTCTCAGGTCTGATGCATATACAGATTTTAGTTAAAAGCTCCCTAAGAGCAGGTAAATACTTTGTCATCTGCTTATTATATTTAAGAAACATGTGAAGTAATCATAACATTCACACATTTCTATATCTGTTAATCTGCTCAACACTGAGCAGTATACAATGCCACCTGACATTTAACCCTTACTTGTCTTGGTAATCAGTCAGGTCTCTGCTAAGCCTTCAGGACCGTCCTCCAGTGTGAGTGTGACAGAAGTGCAGTTTGCCCATTGCTTCAAGCAAGCTGCATTCCAAGCTACTATTATAGCTCAGTTAACTTGGAGGCTTCCTGAGAAGGTAATTAAAATCTATAATCAATGATAGGCACCTTTTCCTCTACAAAGTATTAGTAAATAAAAAATAATAAAATGAACAAAGGCAGATATCAGGACACCCTGAAGACATAATGTCAGAGTGACAGGTTTACAGTTGCCTTCAGGTGATAGAATGTGATCAGGTAACTTTCCTTCGATTCACAGCTAAAGATTACCTGCTAACCTGACTGTCTTATTGTTTTTAAATCCCAAATTAAGGCACATAAATCTGTCTGAGTAATAAGTATTTTATAACTATGGCCAAACTTTAGGTAATTAAAGTACTGCTAATGTCAGAGGGATCCTTGTAGACCGCTAATACTAATTTTCCATGGTAGTTTAACCAATTAGTTTTTCATAATACCTTATGTATATGGCTTCAGAAAAACACTTAAAAGTTTCTTAATGTGAAAAAAAATTGTCCCTTTAGTCAATATGACCACAAATAAATATGATAGGTATATAAGTTAGATTTTCATTACAGAAGAGTAAAACCTTGTGACTGAGGAAAATACGCAATCTGTTGTCTGCACCCGTTTTGAGAGAAGCAATCAAGTAGGTGATACTATGAACTTAATTTGCTGCATCCTACTACGTTCAATCCCAATTTTTCTATTTATTATGAAACTGTTTTCTTAAGCTATCATCTTACACTTGCTTTTTACTGAAGTCTCTAGCATAAAGCAGTTGGAAAGTGACAAGTAGTTTAGTCATAACACTAATTATTATCAAATAGAATAAATATAAAGGAAAGAAAGAGAATACAATGTTAATGATAGTATCAAAAACTCATTTTTTCATTCATCAGAAATAAACTAATATTAATATTTAAGGCAAAATTTAAATATTTTCATTCTAGGAATATGAAAAAAAAAGCTATTCCTAAAGAAAAATTCTTACCTCATAATTTTTTATTTTTTTTTATTTTCAGGGAAATATATAACTTCACTATCTTCATTTAAAATTTTTTAGGAGAGTTCAGACTTTCATTCTTTTATGACGCTATTGCTAACGTTTAGATCATGTTGCCAATTATGTTCCCTCTAAATTGCTTACAAACAATTCCTTAGGATATACCTCGCCTATTCACCTCTCACCTGAGAATTGTGTTTTTCATTAGTCATAATCAATTACGACAAGGACGCTTGCAAGTAAAAATAAAATAATTCTTCTTTACATTTTAGAATCACTCTTTACCTCCTGGACATTTTTTAACAGACAATGAAACTGCTACTAGTTTTGAATTTCTTAACAACTGCATATTAGTCTGACAGTATTGACCATCTACATTTCTAGGGCTGATAATACACACATAGCATGTATAAATCCAAATTTTGATTCTGATTTTTAAGTTTTGAATATTCCTTAAAGTCCCAACTAGTCTAAAGGTTGCAGAGAATAGCAGAAGATGGACATGACTCTACAAATAAAATTATATAAAAAGATCACATAAAACTTCCAAAATACATGACCCCTAAGCAACTTGTTTATAACCTCCAGAGCAAAGTTCTCTATCTCACAAAGAAGTTTAGAAGACTTTCCTTCAGATTTCAGACTAAGTTTGAGTGAACAACTATAGCAGGTGAGTAAATAGAATAAAAATCAGCACTTGATAGAAAAACCCTACTTATTCAATGAAAGTTGCAAATATTTGAAAAATGCAAAGAAAACCTGACTCTATGTGATAGTATAGTTATAGAATATATACCTCCTCTGGAGAATATATGTATTCACTATTGAATCTGCAAGTTATATACTCTGTGTGGATGACTATATCTATACCCACTCATACACATTCAATGTAAATAAATAGTAATGATTTATTGAGAGTTTTGTATATATTACCAAGTATAACCGTAGGTGAAATTATTAAGACATTTTATATTATATGACAGTTTTCAAAATTATTTTAGCTACTAATATTGCCACACATGCTGTCTATACTAACAACTCTATTGATTATCACTTGCTTATTTAATTAGCCAGTTAGAAAAGCATGCCTCTAGGTGACAACAACAACAAAAAGAAATTCCCATCAGGAGGGAAAAAAATTGTTAAGAGATGTGAGCATCAGAATAGGAAAAGTAAAAGTTTAGTTTGAAAGAGATAACTGAAAAAATACAAATAAAGTTCACAGCAGGAAAGCTTGCCTATATAGAGAAATAGGCTACAGCCTGTTAATATGTAACTACCTTTTTATAAGAACAGTCTGTTAACATGCTTACGAATCAGACTCAGGAGTTTTATTTTCAAAAAGTATAGAGTTGAAGAATACTGTTATTTCAGTGATACCCTGAGCACATGCTGGGAAAGTTACTGTTGTATATTAACAAACTGCTATATTAAGCAATATTATATTCCAATATTAATAACATCAACATATACATATGAAATAGGCTATATTTGCAAACAAAAGCTATTTGAAAGAGTTAATGTATAAAACTTGAAAAGATAAATTCAAGCTATTAAGAACACTCAATCTTTCACTGAAATTATCTAGGGAGGATTCACCTTAATTAAAAAAAAAGATGAAGAAGAAATGAAAGAAAGAAGACAGTATTAAAGTGTATATGTTGGCTATTTTACTTTCTTCCCTGCTCTGATATTGGTTTCTCTAATTTTGGCCACATCAACCATTATTTAATTCTTAATATCCTTCTCTTCAATTGCTTCACTTCTAGAATGTTTTAATCTTTGTCCTTTCTTTTTTCATCTTTTCATATCAAATTCAGTTGTTTGAGCGATGAACAGCTTGACTTAGCATATTTTTAACCAGCTGGTCTAGCACCTAGCTTGCATTGCATAGTCAGATACAACAAATGTTTATACAGAAGGTAGCTTTCATGAAATTGAAAAAAAAAAGCCTGGGTATTATGCATCCTGGCTTTTTTTAGCTTTTTTTAAAAAATTCACCATACAGAATACAAAGTTTGAATTCTTTTTAATGGCAAACAAAATTCTATTTATAGTTCTAAAAATGAACTTATGCTGGGATAAGAACTCAAATTTTAAAAAATTTCAATGTGAACTTATAGAAACACTAACAAGGCTAAGATTCTTGCAAAGCCCTGCTTCACTTACATCAACATCAAATAGAAGGATATTGCACATATTTCTCCAAATAGGAACTTCTTAATTACAAATACACGTATTGCCATTAGAGCAAAAGGGGATATATTGTAAATCAAAATTTAGTTTAAGACAGCAGTGCATAAAGTGGTCACGAAAACTTAGAAAGGGATCATCCTATTTCCCTTTTTTTTCCCATGACATTTCAAAAGTAATCTAAGGGATGGCTGCAATATTAAATATTCTTTAAAATAATCTGCTCTCTTATATCAACAAAAGGTCATGTGCTTTACTGAGCAGCTTCCAAAGTTTTACGAAGGATCACAGAGGAACTTACAGCCTCCGTTTGAACCACCACTAAAATCTTCTGTCACCCCAGGAATTGCCAGACAGAGATGTTGAAAATGGTTAACAACTCTGCACAAAAACAGTTAAAAAGGTGTGGAAGGG